>NW_027152062.1:1203646-1206619 GCF_004359215.1 Bremia lactucae | reverse complement strand
CGATTCGCGTTAAGTTTTTGAAGCCAAGCTTCGCGTCCAATGTCTTTAACATTGCGAATGAACGCACTCCAAGCTTGCATAAGCGAGACTTTATCTCGCTTATTATTGCCACTAAACCATCGATGCTTTAGAAAAGCATCGAGATAGAATTCTTCCTCAGCGCGAAAGTTCTTCGCGCTGGGATCAAGGCCATGTAGCTTTGTCGCAATAATAAAGGATATTTATTGTGAGGAGTAGTTTCTCCAGACAAGCTATTGATGAGCCTTTCTGACAAAAGCCACGGCTTCTTTTCAGGGGCGAGATGAGACATTTTACTGTCTTCACTCCCCTGAGTGGTACCCACTGAAGCAGGGGTACCACAAGGACTTTTCTTACGATGGCTTACGCCATCGTCGTCACCTCGCACAGAGACACGCGCAGGTGACCGTATGGGAGACCGTACGGGAGATCGTACGGGCGATGAAGGATCATCCTCATCGTCGGATCCATATAGACTCTTTACACGTCTTTCAGAATGAGCCCTCTCATTCGAAGGCTCATAGCCAGCCGCCTGACGTCTATCAGGCGACTGTACTATTCTCCCCGAGTCGGCCATTTCGTTCGACTCGCATTCGTAGTCGACCTCCAAAGAGGGGTCGAATTCACGTGGTGAATCACCACCTGCACTCGCTTCATCTAGTGTTGTGCGAGTGGAAGATATACTACGGCAGACGGAACGTCTGCCGCAAGAGATAACAGTGCGTCACCCGCGGCTGCACGAACCGCAGCCGAAGGCGCAGCACTATCATCAACCCGCATGAATTGTTTCTTCATGCGATGGAATTTAAAATGATGGATCTGACCAATCAAAATCATTTTAAAAATTAAGTGGTCACATAGCGTCCACTCCATCGAATGACATCCAGAGTGATTGTCGTTTAAGGGATGGGTGATGTAATGGGGTGTATCGTTACATGAAATTAACACTTAAAGGTTGTTAATTAATATATTATCTAAAAGGTAGATAGTATTTGGAGGATATTACTTTATGTAGTAATATCCTGAATTCTTATCCATAAATACGTATAGGCCATTATATCTATTTATTCCGCAGACTAATCAGCTGTAGAAGTAATCAAAGAGAGTTACAAGATAAGATAGAGATAAGAATTCATTTACATGTTTAGTATTAGGTTATAGTTAAGTCAACATTTACGAAGATAGATTAATAGACACTTAATTATATTAATACAGTTTTCATGTTACCCTCGTAAGTTAACTTGTCTTAAGAGAAGTCTTCCTCTGCACGTACAGTGTACGTCACCTAACGTAAGGCACCACTCACAACTGAAGCAGTGTAAAGTGGACTTGTACTGAAGCAGTACAAGTCGTAGTGCCCCGTTACAACAGTCATTCCTCTCCTACCTTTAGCCCCCAGTGGCAACCAAATCCTATCAAGTAGTGGAAATTATAAAGTAGCGGAAATAATATTACTAGATTTAAAGTTTGTAAAAATTGTAAAGGGGCACAGTTGACCTACACGACGTGCATAGGAAGATTACAGGTAGCTAAGTAGTTTAAGCTACCAGAGGTTAGTTCTGGTACTTTGTTACCAACCCCAGGTTTTTGCAAACCTCCCCTGAACCAACACTCACAATAGTGACTGATGTGGAGTGACAGAGAAATACTATATTGAAACGGGGTGTAGAGTTACATGAAATTGACACTTAAAGGTTGTTATTTAAAATAGGTAGATAATATTTGAAGAATATTACTTTATATGGTAATATCTTAAAGTTTATCCATTGGTAGATATAGACCATTATATCTACTTTCTCCGCGGTCCAGTCAGCGCTGGATGCGCGCAAAGAGAGAGACAGATAAGACTTTATTACATGTTTTGTGTTAGTTTATAATTAAGTTAGTATTAAATAGATAGAAACAGAAGAGTTTAATTATAATAAATACGGTTTTCTTTTGACCTTCTTTAAAGCAGGTGTTTTTAAGAGTCTTTCTCTGCACGTACTAGTGTACGTGAAGTTTCGTGAGGCACCACTCGCACTGAGGCATTGCGAAGTGGACTTGTACCGAAGCAGACAAGTCAGTAGTGCCCCGTTACACCTGGTAGCACTTTGTAGTCCGTCCAGGGACCACAGTTCCATCATTTAACATGGACATGTTAGATGATAATGGGAATACGCATCCCGTTTCGCGTGATAGCTTCTCCTTTCTAAGTGAGATAGAAAGGAGTGCGGTCGAACGAATGAGTTCGACCGTAGGGAATGATGCTATCTTGGCCATGCTCTCCGATATGGACAGAGATGCCCTCCATTCAGCCATCGCCAAGTTCATACAACATGAACTTGACGAGGCGAAGGAGAAGGTAGCGTTGCTTAATCAGCAAGGCTCTTAACAGGCGGAACTGTTGAGTTTACAGCGGGTACAGACTCCTATACCTGAGATGACGCACACGCGTCGTCCCGAAACTTAAAGATTGATATCTCTAAGTATAGGGGAGTCGAAGAAGACTCTCTTAAGATGGTTTGTCGAGTTGGACGATGCTATAAGGGCTCGTCACATTGTCGATGAGCAAATGCAAGTCGCATTTGCTCAGTCAAATTTGGCAGGTCGTGCCAAAACTTGGGCATTGGGTCTTAAGTTGCGCGATCCATATGTCTTTGGGTCGCTAGATGCTTTTATAGCCCGGCTCAAACAGACGTTTGAACCGCCTAGGGCTGAGTTCAAAGCTCGATCAGAGCTTCTGAAACTCAAGCAAGGCAAGCTAGATGTGCACGCATATGCCCAGCACATACGACTCTTAGCGAGTTGTATTACAAATAACCCAGTCCATGAACACACGTTGATTACGGTGTTCATGCAAGGTCTTACGGATGGTCCCGTAAAGACCCACCTGTTCCGCTTGGAAATGGATACGCTTGAAGAAGCAATATCCGTTGCGGAACAGGAGGACTTTAGCTTGAGACAGGCTCAAGC
>NW_027152062.1:1188327-1200422 GCF_004359215.1 Bremia lactucae | reverse complement strand
ACCGACTGGCCAGTTCCAGTCGATGTCAAGGGACTTAGAAAGTTCCTTGGTTTAGCGGCGTACTTGCACAAGTACTCTCGCAATTATGCAGAGATGACAGTTCATCTCTCTCGTCTCTTGAAAAAGACGAGAAATGGTCATGGAACGCTGATTGTCAGCGTTCGTTTGAAGGTTTCAAGCAAAGCTTGATGCAATCGCCCATCTTGACGATTGCAGATCAAGACAGACCGTTCCATGTGGTCTGTGACGCCAGCGATTTCGCAATCGGCTGCGCGTTAATGCGATACGATACAGACGGCGCGGAGCGCGTCGATCATTATTTTTGCAATCATTTCGGTCAGTACATTCTTTTTGTTTGTCCTGTGCGCTTGCCATCGCGTCACGGACGTTTCAGGCTAATCGCTCATCCACAAAGCGTTTAGCCTCGCTCACGCTTTTTGCATTTACCTTGCCTATGACACCACCAAGAGGTCGGGCTTAGGATGTAGTTGACATTAACAAAATATTGTTATTATTATGGAGCCAAGGCATTCCTTGCCGTGACTCCATACCAACCACTGCCATCCCGGCAGGGTCGCTATGACAAATTTCTCTCTTTGAGATGATACCCTCATGGGTCATCGTCACATTGACGAAACTATGTCCTTCTTTTGTACCGAGCATAGTGAAGGGCCATCCTTCACTAAGACTCGGGCTGCACTCAAACGAGATTGGTGTCCGAGGATGAAGCAGTCCGTTAGTATTAAACGGTGTCCCACCCGTACTGGCGTGAACACTTTTATCAATAGCGAACTCCACAAAGAGCAATTGTTTGCTCCATTCTTTGGGAGTCCCTATCGTGCGTAATACATTCGCCACGACCCGATTGGCACGTTCTGCTTGGCCATCGGTCTGGGTGATTTGCGGCGACATGTGGAGCTTGATACCTAGCAGCTCAAACACATGTCGCCAAAAACCAGACGTAAAACGTGGCTCGCGGTCCAATACTATGGACTCAGGCATCCCGTGTACTCGGTATACATGATCTAGGAACAGGAGAGCTGCCTCCTTGTCTGTGATTGATGTTTTACATGGCGCTAATTGCACCGTTTTGTTCAGTCTGTCTACAAAGACGACGAGCCCCGACCGGCCTTGTGGTCGGGCGGCATGCCAAACCTGAAGGCCAAACTTACTGACTTCCGACAATACGTTGGAATCGGTAGCAGCTTGAGTGGTGCACTGCTGGACGGTGCAGGCTTAACGCCCTGACACTGTTTGCAAGAGCGAATATAGTTGGCCAACCATCTATATAGGTGTGGCCACCAAAATTCCTTTGACACTCGTAAGAATGACTTTTCACGGCCCGGCTGCCCACTCGACGGCGCATAATGGATTTCGTGAAGGATCATCAGCTTGAAATCTGTGTCGTAAGGCACATACATTCTCAAGGGATCACAAGGTGACAGCTGATGCCATAATAGACCATCGCGTAGCTAAAGCGACTTAGCTTAGCTTTCAGGCACGACGGAAGAGAAACCTTTCGTCCACCGAAGTGATCCAACAGCAGGCGACAAATTGTCCTGACTGTAGCTCTTTTGTATATCAGAGGCTAATGAGCTAGTTTCGTGGTATGCCCTCTATAAAAGATTGCTTTACTGATGTGAAAGCACCTTCTTGTTTTTTTAATCAAACCCATCTTGCGTCCTTTTTAAGGAGGTCAGACAATGGATTAGTTCGACAATGTTTTTCTAGATCGACAATAATTAACTCGCTCAGCAAAATTCTTGATATACTTAAGAAAGTAATTAGCGATCCCACCGGTATTGGCATTGCCAGACGCGGATAAGCCCTTTAGCGTCGTCTGCGATGCAAGTAATTTTGCAGTCGGCAGCGCGCGCATGCAGAAGGATGACGACGGCGTTGACCGTGTCATTTCTTATCAGTTTTTTCTTTTTAAAAAGCCGCGGAACGGAATTACCCTGTGCATGATAAAAGAGCTATTTTTAATAAAGTATGTTTTGTCAAGTTTCGAGTGCACCTAGTGGGCACCAAATTATTTGTTGTTTATACGGATCACGCATCATTGCGGACCGCAGTATATTCACCGCACCTCTCGCCTAGAATGGCAAGATGGCTCACATTCTTCCTTGAATTTAATTTCAAAGTTGAATGTAAGCTGGGCAAGTCGAACGTCTTGGCTGACGCTTTATCGCGCAGACCGGACTTCGAGGTAAGACACCAGGAAAGTGTGTATAGTGCAAAAGCACAATTTCAGCCGTCAAAGTTGGACACCTTGAAGCTAGAAATTGGCGCAAATTCTTCCATGTCGTGGGATTGGCCATTCTTTACCGATTTACCTTGTCTGGGTTTGCTCTTCTACACCATGCGTACCTACTATGCAGCCCAGCACAGGTATCTCGGGGACCTCTATTACGCACTTTTGCAATTTGACGTACAGTTGGGCGTCTTTCTGAGTCTGCAACACAGCGTGTAAATGACGCTATTGCGCTCAGCCCGTCCACGGCCCTACTATACACGAATACATCGTCAAAGTAATGGGGCGCGTAGGCACGGTGCTGACAAATCACGTGAGCCATCTCTAGGTTGAATGTCACTGGTGCGTTTTTTAAACCTTGGGGCATCACAAGCCATTCCCAAAGCATACCGCTTGGGGTGCTTACAGCTGTTTTGGCTACATCATATTCTCTCATGAGTGCCTGATAATAACCATCCTTTAAATCCAACGCGACTAACATTTGAGTTGGTATCGTATTCAGTTTATTGTAAGCATGAATTACGCGCCATCCACCTATAGCTTTACGCACACAAAAGGTCGGGCTGCAGTGAGGCGATTTGCTCTCACGCACATGTTCCGCCTTGGCTCGCTTGTCGAAGAAATCATCGATGTAATCGACTTGTTCTTATAGCAACGGACATTGCCTGGTCACACAATTTTCGGTACCAGGTTCGAGGTCTATTTCGTGTCCGATGCCCCTATCTGCTGGTTACCCCCCGTGGGGCTCGAACCCACGACCACTGCTTAAAAGGCCAGCGCTCTACCAACTGAGCTAGACGGCTTGTATATGTAAATGTTTGAACTCAGCAAATAGAAAAAAACTGTTCTTCGAATCTGTTTAAGTGTTTCTACGGTTACAGCACGTAATGAAGGTGACAGCTGATGCCATAACAGGCCATCGCTGTAGCTAAAGCGATTTAGCTTAGCTTTCAGATGCGACGGAAGGGAAACCTTTCGCCTGGCCACGCCCAGTGCTAGAAACACTAAGCTAAACAATCGACCCCCCCCCGCTAGGAACGGCGGAGGATGCGGATCCGACGCAGTAGTTCTGGAGTCAAGAGTGAGAAACGGCCTACCTCTATTGCTTTTTTGATTAGCTTCGTTAGAAAGATAGTTACTTGTTTGCGGCTGCAGTTGAGCTGGAATTAATAATAAGAAACATTCGTTCTGGGTTGTTAGTTAAAAAGTGGTATTGAGGATAATAGTGACTTGTTCGCGACTGCAGTAGTTCTTGTTCCATTACGTTCATGTTACAATCTATATAATTACTATATCAGGCCAATCTCATGACAGGCGCTATAAATCTAAGCATGCACAGGCTTGAAGCAGATTCCGTGCGACTTTGTTTCTTGCAAGTATTGAAGGATGCGCTTGATCGCCATCCAATGCTCGACTTGTGGATTTTCCATGAAGCGCGACACGTAGCCCACGGCAGAAGCAATGTCTGGTCGTGTTGCGGTCATCAAGTGCATCGAAGCACCCACTGTTCGCTTAAGTCGCCCCATCCCTCAAAGAGAATGACTCGATGGCTATCCTTTTTCGCCGAATACAACTTCGAGGTGAAGTATGAGCCTGGCAAAGTGCTGATGTTTCAGCAAGCCAAGCATTTGCACGAGCTGCAGACGTCATTGAAGCTTAAAATTGATATAAATAAGATGGACGGTATTTTGACGGTTGACGCGTCACCCGACAAACTAGAAACAATCCATAAATGCGCCTGTAGGCTGTAAATGACAATGGTTTTAGGCCGAGATCTGCAGCGGCTCGGCACTTCCTCTGGGACCACATCGCGATGTTTCCACAGAACCTCGAAGAACGGACTGCCTCTCAAGGCATCCCAGCCTTGAGCAGCGAACCTTTCCTTTTTGTCCGTCTCTAGGACGCTCTCGTCCATTGTGGACGAAGATTAACAGTCCACCAAGTTCTCTTCTGGAACTAGTGTCACTATTTCGTGGATCTTTCCTGCCTTTAATTCGGCAAGAAACAGATCCCACGACATCTCCGGGAGGTTCACAATCTCCTCGGCAGATTTAAAGACTTGCCAGAGCACCTCAACTGAGGATGCCTCCGCAATTTCGTCTTTGACGGCCTCAAACACCTCGTTCGAAATCCCGTCTTCTTTAATAGGAACTGATCCAAGGTCACTCGTTTAGACGTGCCTTTGATCGTCCTCATCTGTCGGGTACTCGTTCTTCGAGTCACCACGACTTTTAATTGGGAAGCGGGTGCCGTTGCTCTCCTGGCTAGCGCACCTCTTCCACCCGTACTTGGCTCTAGGCACTGTGCCGGTTCATGCGACCTTGACTTTTTGTAAGCTCGCAGTCTACCACCACAGGCTCTTGGCTCTGTGCAGAACTATGGGACACATGGCTACTTGTCATTGCCCCTTTTCACTACCCCAGTCTCCACAAGCTGAGCAGGAATTGGTGACGGTTGACATCCCGCCAACGCACCCTCACCTGTGTTCGACACAACACAGTTGCATACACCTCTCGCAGGAGCACATCCTTTCCGGTGTCCTGCATAGAGCTCGAAACTGTGCGTGTACGTTAGTCTATCCATGGCTGGTGTTTTGACAACCATGGCATGCCTATCCGGACTAATCATAGCTAGCACTGTGAACTTCTCTTTACAAGAGAAGTCACTAAAGCTGAAGGCGAGATCTACCTGAACTCCCTCAGACTTAACGAGCGCGCCGGTTGAGGTCCGAAATTTTGAGACCTCAGGGACTATGCTACCCATTTATTGGACAACTCTGGATGTAGGGGTAGCTTCAGAGTCCGCGTCAGTAGGGCATCTCGCCCCTACTGCGCTCCTGCATTTCCCGACTCCTCAGGGTCGATGCAGAACTCATGCATCTCGCACGCTGGTTCTTGCCACCGCCCTTTGGGAAGGTAGTCCTGTTGCACGACATCTTTGCCCCAGCAGGGACCCTGGCATAGCAGCGAGCCATCATATGGCCGCGCTTGCCGCATTTATAGCAGACAACGTCTACATTGCCCAGCTCTATGGGGGTGGCATCTGACCTCTCGGCCGACGGCTTATATCAAGCTGTCGCCGAGGCACTGTTGTAGGATTGCTCCTCAACTAAGGCAATTTGGACTGCCTCTTCCATCGTCGACGGTGAACAATTGCGTGCGCTGCAGTTCCATCGAACTTGGGCGGGGCCATCCGAATGGGCCTCGGCTGATGCGACCGGGCAGAGAGAATCTCAACAGTCCTGTTGATAGCCTCACTCCGAGCCTGCTCATGCCTCAGCTCGTCATGAGTCTGAGCGACGAACTCCGCCTCATCTAAGGTATAACCAGCCGGCGCATTACGAAGTGGATCTACTGGCAATTGATCAACCGATGCTAGCAAAACTTTCCCCTCTTCTCCTGATCTTTTTGAATACCAAACAGGAAATGGAACACCATTTCTCAAGGAGCAGAGGAGTCAGATGAGGTGATTATAGGGAGCGACAGAAATCCAGTTACATTTGAATCTCCTAAGTTATGTTTATATAGAGATCCAGCTTTTTTGAGTGTGAAAGAAGGCTTAAGTATTGACTTTATGGATCTGGATCCGAATAATCAACCCATGCACAAGTTTATCACTGTTGACCCTTCGCGAGATACTAAGGAATTGTTAAAAGAATACCTTGGACATTTTCATCCTAAATTTATCGGTCTTACTGGAGATGAAAAAGAAATTTTTATTGATGAGACTGCAGCCCTCCTTTCATGTAACGCAGATTGGCTCTGTAACTTAGGCTCGGCTCTCTACTATCCGAGCACAAACGCCTCAAACTGCTCCAACTGAGCAACATGTTGCTCAGGAGGACTGCTCAAGAGCCTGGCCAGGGCTTGTTCACCAAGTCGCTGCGCCATATGCCCTGCCACCTCCCGATGATGTTCGGAGAGGTGAGGGAAATGAGCCCAATCGATGTTGAGGCTCATCCTCACGTACACACGCAGAGATGCGGGTCGGGGGAAGGACACTGCTACCAAGTGTAGGCGAGCACGTCTTAATGCCTTTACGCTCTTCTTAGACACAAATCCTAGCACAGCGAGAAGCGGTTGGACCGTCTTCTCCTGCGTGCAGTGAGGTAGGTGTGGTGGGCGCCTTAGCGACCTCACCTAACGCACCAAGTACTTTAGTTAGGTGTCGTCACGGGAGCGGTAATCCGGCTCCTCGTCGTACTTACTAAGTAGGAAGTAGTTTCTAGACTGATTTATATTTAATCATATTAAATATAAATACCTAATTTTACCAATCAAAATGTCATCTCTATAGGTAACACTTAATATGCATTGCGAGCGTATCTTTCTAGATACCTCGCGTAACGGATGACGCTAGGCGTCATCCTCCTAATGTGAGTGCACCTATGTGCATCACATACACAAGGGTTGGTCACAAATGTGAATCACACCCAAGTCAAGGGTCTAATTACTTAATTTAAGTAATTGACCACCCCCTTAAGCACACCAAGTGTACTTAACGGGGACTGTGTAACAGTAGGGCAACTTTAGCCCGGTTCAGGGAAGGCCTCCATATAGGATTCTCAATATGAGTTCTAGTTATCAACAAGTTGCTACCATTGCGCTACTCTCATAAATACAGCAATTGATAAATAAGGGGTTCGGCTATATCGTTTCCCAAATGTAATTTGGGGGGATCTATGGACGATTGTAAAAGAATAACTGCTGATTCTTGGATGCAGTAGAATGACCAGATAGTGAGTATATTTTATATGACGTCTTTATTCGTCACAGACAGGGAGGTGTGGCTTTACCAAAAGGGGTGTGCCTATACCGGTTCCTTTATTCATTTAATGTGTATTAAATTTAAGCCATTAAATCGATTTCTCTTCTGTTAAACAGCGGGTGAGAATTACAAAATATGGTCCAACTTTTTTGTTGGTAATGTTAGCCAATGATTGTAATAAACGCCTGTGCTGAAAGGTAATTTTAAAACTACAGACCACCCAAAGTTCTAGCGATCGTAACTCAAGATGAAACGCCGCAATGCAATGAAGCGCGGTGCTGCGACACAAGTACTGCACAAGAAGCGCGCCCTGGGAGATAATGCGTTTGATTGGGGTGATGATGACTTGGATGGTGTTATCGCTTCGGATAGTGATGCCAGTCTAGAAGATGGCGGAGCTAACGAGGACGAAAGTGAAGAGGAGCTAAAAGAATCAGCACAGGAGAAGCGTTTGCGTCTCGCTAAAGAATATCTGGGACGAATCGCGGCCCAAGAGGCTGGCAATACTGATGGTGAGGACAATGGAGGCGATGGCGTCGAAGAGCGCGTTGGTGCTCGGCTGAAGCAGGACGCACTGGAAGCGATGGGGAAGCTTTTTAAAAAAGTAGCAGCCCGGTACTTAACGTTCGAGTTCGACGCTAGTTCTACTAAGATCTTAAAAGGCCACAGGCTGTCTGTGACTAGCATGTGCCTTATGGAAGATGGCAAGACGGCCTTCTCGGGTGCCAAGGATGGATCCCTGCTGCGATGGGACCTGGTCCAGCAGAAGAAAACTAAACTCATGTTGCCAAAAGATGATTTAGCTGCAAAAATGGCCACGACGGACAAGGATCGCTGTATTTTGGCATTGGCTACCAGCTCAGACGGGAAATTTCTGGCCAGCGGTGGCCGTGACAAGCTCGTTCGTGTGTGGAATGTGGAAAAAGGCCATCTGCAAGAGAGCTTTTCGGGGCACCGTGATGCCGTGTCGGCACTGGCCTTTCGTCTCCGTTCACATTCGCTATTCTCAGGATCGTTTGATCGCTCAATCAAACACTGGAATTTAAAAGAGATGGCATACATTGAGACACTTTTTGGCCACCAGAGTGAGGTCAATGGACTTGACAGCCTGTACAAAGAACGCGTCGTAAGCTGCGGTCGCGACCGTAGTGTTCGTATGTGGAAGATTCCAGAAGAAACCCAGCTGGTGTTTTATGGTAATTCAGGCTCAATGGATTGTGTCAAAATGGTCACGGATGAGTACTATATCACGGGCGGTGATGATGGCTCTCTTTCTCTTTGGTTTAATGGACGTAAAAAGCCCGTTTGTGTCATCGCAAATGCTCACGACGGCAAATGGATTAGCAGTCTGGCTGTCATGCCCCGCACAGACCTGATTGCATCCGGATCGAGTGACGGTCACATTCGGTTATGGCAGGCTGATCTGCAGGGACGTTTGCTGATTCCCGTTGCTACGATACCGTTGCAGGGTTTCGTAAATGCGCTTTGCTTTGATGTGAAAGCGCGATTTCTGCTTGCAGGCGTGGGTCAGGAGCACCGCCTTGGTCGGTGGGAAAAAGTTAAGGTTACCAACGGTATTGCTATCGTTGCGTTGCCATGTGTTAAGGGTGACAAGCAGGAGGGCGATCAAGACGAAAAGAAGACCGGGAATGGCGACGAATTTTAAGCAATCGCTATTGTTTTGTTAGTGCATTACTACTTTGAGCACTAACATAGTTTGCCGGGCGATTTCTGATCGTAGATCCGACCCTATAGGTATCTGTAAACTTTCAGGCAAATAAAATAAGATACAATGTGCAGGCGATGACTCACTACAGAATTGAATGCTTACTACGGACACTTCATTATTACTAGCCTAGTAGACCCCCACTGTAGATGGAAAATAATGCCTGCGAAATGCGTGAATGTTACACGTGCACGAAGCAAGCCCGACGCAACTAACAAATATTAGCAATGCTTCGTGATTTTATAGCCACTTTTGCGGAAAATACAGCACACATTGTGGCGAGATGACGGCTAATGACCAAAGAAAGTTGAAAATCGAGCTTTTAGACATCATTTACGATAACTTCCAAAGTGAGGCAAATTTTATGGTAAAGGCGATTGCTAAAGCAATTGCCATCAATGCTATAATGAGCAACTGCTGCATTCCAAGCAGTGGGCGACGCAATTTAAGGAAAAGCATGCAACTCGGAGTTACAAACACTGCATTGCAATTGGAATTCACTTCAACACTGTTGGTGCATGTTGGAGTGTAAGACTAAACCTGCGTCGTGCGCTGAATCGATAGTGTGTACCGGGCTCGTGGTGAATGAAATTGATAGAATCATCCGTTACAAAATTTACTCGGTACGCGCGGGTGTATGTATGGCAAGACATAAACCAATGCTTTCATGTAATCCGCAAATGCGCTGTTTGAAGAATACCATTTTTATGACCTAATGAGCTTGAAAACTACGAAAATCGATCCGCACAAAGGGTAGCAGCACCAATTTCGTCATACTCTTGCTTAGATATCCACATTTGCTGAAAGGACCCTAAAGATGCCAAGATGGATCCACCAATGAAGACGCTAAATTGGCGCTCGATCTTCGTCACAGTCGTAAGGCGCACCTTGAATGTGCTGGGCACCATACGTGTGACTTCCGCGTGCAGACGCTCGGTGACACCAGGTGTGAGACTTCCACCTCCGCACAAGACAATATTGGTCAGCATATCTCTCCGCAAGTCAGCGTCACAGAGCTTAACGGCATCATGGATCATGGTGTGCAGACCCTTCACTTCAACCTTTGCTGCTGCCCCAGCGTGCTCCTCGTTGTTGACCATAGCACCAACAAAGTTTTTGGGGTGCAACAAAAGCTCAGGAACCTCGTATCGCTCTTTTCCTAACACCACCTTCTGCCCATCTGGTAATTCATATTGCTGCTCTTTAAAATTCAATATTTCAGAGCATGATAACGTAGCTTGCCCTGGCGAGCCTTCACAATCTAGCTTTAGTGGTGTTTCTGACATTACACACACGGCTTCCCGCATGTTTCTGATAAGATCTGACCTCAAAAACTTGAGGTAACTCAATGGCATTACTGGTGGTGTCGTCAACTCCTCAGTCAACGCGGAAGACTCTAGTGCTCCCGTGAGCACATTCATTTTTCGGATAAAAGTTCCTCGTGGCCTTAACGTAATTGGATTTGGCTTCCGTGTGACCACCAAGTGCTCTAAGTAATCGGACATCTGATTGCATCCCACCGAGGAGTACTGTGCTGGTTTCTCAAGCGCATACCCTTCATATACTGGCACAACACGAGACGCTCCAGCGCCAATTTCTGCAACCAAAGCCAGTGAACGACCAAAAGCAAACGCGTCTAGCATAGCATCTTTTGCCATGTAGAAGGCCGGCACTTGAAAGGTCTCGAACATGATTTCCATATATTTTTCTCTATCTCCAGACGCAGCGCTGCATGCAGCGTCATTGGCAAAGCACGAGGCTACAGATGCGATAATCGGATGGCTCGTGGGTTCCACACGAAGACTTTTAAACGCGTGTGTCCAAATGTGCTCTATAAAGTCAGTATTCCTAACTTGAGGGAGCCACAGAACCTCCAGATCGTGTCGGTGCCACAGATCCCCGAGCACAACGTCTTTGGAAGGAGGCGCCCGGCGTCCCACCATGCTGGGAATAACCATCTGAGGTGTATCTTCTCCCGCCATCCCAAATTTACTGAGCCCGATACCGACGTCGCCTACAACTGCCTCCACATCGTCTCCACAGTACATGACGGAAAACGTAACTTTTCTATGAACTACTGATCATAAAAGATTTGCGGCGACACAAAAATTAATTTAGAGAAATGTTATATTCACACCCTTTTTCCTTAAATTCACACCCTCTCCGCAAATTCTTATAGGAGAAATTACACAGAATAGGACACTTTTTATCGGAAATTCGCAATATAGGGCACTTTTTAGTCTTTTTGATCTGAGCCTCGCGAGCGACGCAAGGAAATCCCCTCACGTTTTTTTTTATTCACAGGATAGGACACTTTTAGTGTTATGTGAGCCCGCGAGCGACGAAAGGAAGTTCCCTAAAGTTCCCCCTCGCAATCTCGGAAGATCATCCCATACAGCCGTCCATACGTTCCAGACTAAATTGTAAATCTCTCTTTGTAGGCGGGCACGTCGTAATGCGGCCGCGCTCTACTTAGACACACCCTAGCACAGCGAGAAAGCGGTTTAACCTACTTCTCTTGCGTGTAGTGAGGTAGTTGTGGTGGGTGTAACGGGGCACTACGACTTGTACTGCTTCAGTAAAAGTCCACTTCGCACTGCTTCAGTTGCGATTGGTGCCCTACGTTATTTCACGTACACTAGTATGTGCAGAGGAAGACTTCTCTTTAAGGCAACTAGCTTAAAGAGGGTTAACTGTATTAATGTAATCAAGTATCTCTTCCATCTATCTTGTAAATGCTAACTTAATTATAAACTAATACTAAACATGCAATTGAAATCTTATCTTATCTTATCTGTCTCTCTCTTTTGTTTACATCTACAGCTGATTAGTCTGCGGAATAAATAGATATAATGGTCTATACCTATTTATGGATAAGAATTCTGAACATTACTATTTAAAGTAATATCCTCCAAATATTATCTACCTTTTAGATAATACATTAATTAACAACCTTTAAGTGTAAATTTCGTGTAACGATACACCCTGTTACATCACCCCTCCCTTAAACGACAATTACTCTGACTGTCATTGGATGGAGTGGCCACTATGTGAACACTTAATTTTTGAAATAATGTTGATTGGTCAGAACCATCATTTTGAATTTTATCGCCTGAAGAATAAACTCATGCGGGGTGTCGATAGTGCTACGCCTTCGGCTGCGGTTCGTGCAGCCGCGGGTGACGCACTGTTATCTCTTGCGGCAGACGTTCCGTCTGCCGTAGTATCTTCCACTCGCACAACACTAGATGTTGCGAGTGCACGTGGTGATTCACCACGTGAATACGACCCCTCTTTGGAGGTCGACTACGAATGCGAGTCGGACGAAATGGCCGACTCGGGGAGAAT
>NW_027152062.1:1168582-1173146 GCF_004359215.1 Bremia lactucae | reverse complement strand
GTTTGGATGGGCAATAATGCCGCATCATCACTCCTCATGAGCTCGTTGTCCGCATCACTACTATGAGGTGACGGCAACGGTGTCGACTCATTGTAGTCGACAATGAGCGACGGATCAACATCCTCACTGTTAAAGTGGGATGGATCCTTTAGCCCTGTTAACGCGACAGCCGCAGTGGCTGTCTGCGTTCCGACTAAGGCATTTGACGCGGCCGGCGAATTAACGCGGCGCGTGCGCTTAGTGCGAGGTTGAGTGAGCGTCTTCGCAGACGACCCACCAACGTGGCCCCTTTTAGGTGGCATCTTGGGCGCCGTGTATGAAAACACGTGCGCTAGAGTGATCGAGTGAACTAGCAGCGCGTAAAGCTGCTCGCAGTTCCTCTCTCCTCTTTGACAAATTTAAAAATGTAAATTCGTTCAAAAGAGGGGGATGGTGTGACGGGCTAAAGTTGCTTCTATGTTACACAGTCCCCGTTTAGTACACTTGGTGTACTTAAGGGGATGGTCAATTACTAGATAATCGTAATTAGACCCAACACTCGGGTATGGTGCACATTTGTGACCAACTCTTGTGGATGTGATGCACATGGGTGCATTCACATTAGGAGGGATGACGCCCAGCATCATCCGTGATGATGGCTAGCGTCATCCGTTACGCGAGGTATCTAGACGCTTGCAATACATATTAAGTGTTATAAATAGAGATGACATTTTAATTGGTAAAAATAGATATTTCTATCTAATACGATTAAATATAAATCAGTCTGAAATTTACTACCTTCTTGGCAAGTTCGCACGAGGAGACGGATTACCGTTCCCGTGACGACACTTTACCAGAGTTCTTAGAGTGTTGGGTGAGGTCGCTTGCGCGCCCACCAGAACTACCTCACTGCACGCAAAAGAAGCCGATTTAAGCGCTTCCTCGCTGTGCTAGGGTGTGTGCTTAAGTAGAGCGTGGCCGCATAACGACGTGCTCTCCTACACTGCCCATCGTTTATAGGCTGGTTGGTATTATGAATATTCGTTGTGCTAGTCGACACTGACGCTAGGACCTCACGCAATGGATGATCAAACGGACGATAACACAAACCGCCGGTCATAGTCAAGTGTAGTAACACGTCATTCGCTGGGTGAGGAAATACACTACGCCATTCCCAGGTACTATTGTCTTCAGCTTTGATCTCGGCTTCGCTGCCTTTGATTTCTGCGACTTTACACAGTTTGCCGGCCGGCGTCAGCATCAGCCTGAACATCATCTTTTCATCTAAGCAAGCATAATGACTATCAATCAAATTCACTTTACCGTCTTCAGCACGATAATTTGAGCAGAGCAACAAGCACAGCTGACCAATCTTGAACTCGTGAAGTCGTTTTGGCTTCATATCGGCAAACTGTGGTGCCAAATGTCCAACCAGCGCATTTAAATAATTTGCTGTATTGCTGCCCTCACTCCACCGATTTTTCCGCATATACTGGACAGCTGTCCAAGCGAAGAGCGCCGACTATTAGCGATAATGCCTAGTAAAACGGTTGGCAGTATCATAATGTCACTGTCGATTGCAAAGAGTAACGAGCCCTCTCCCAAGAGTCGCAAGATCTCGACGGTTAGGGTTCCATTTTAAACCATCAAAAGAT
Source organism: Bremia lactucae (assembly GCF_004359215.1). Classification (NCBI taxonomy): domain Eukaryota; phylum Oomycota; class Peronosporomycetes; order Peronosporales; family Peronosporaceae; genus Bremia; species Bremia lactucae. The sequence goes on along the minus strand of NW_027152062.1, from coordinate 1,171,512 downwards.
TCAATTTAATTTGATTGGCGTGAAATATATAACTAGCGCGACATGCATGATGTAACGGAACGAAGTTGTCCCAATGTTTCACTTATTTATTAAGCACAATTTGTGTAACGGAACGAAGTTGTCCCAATGTTTCACTTATTTATTAAGCACAATTTGTGTAACGGGGTGCAGTTTAAAAGTGGCTCTATGCATTAGACAAAAGCAATGGAAATATGAAGCTATCACTGTCTCAAGAATTGGATTGTCCGGAAATTTTGTTATAACTTCATCTGCTGGGATAAAACGCGCTAAGCAAGGGAACAAGCTTGATAGGCTGCATTTAAATATATAAATTATTTGCCGCAACAATTCTGCTTCTAGAGCATTAAGTCAAAATACTCTAAGAAAGTGCCAATTAAGTTTTGAACACAACTTATCGTTCATAGATCGGCTGCAGCCAATTGTGTCGGGAAAAAAAGATCAAAAATTCTACAGAAACATTAAACGTAACATAAGAACTTTTTCCTAAGAACGAAAGGAAATAAGCAAAGAAGTGCAAATAATTGTTTTTATTAATTATTTGACTAAAAATATATATTGTTACCAAATATGGTAATATCGACGCAACAAAATGAAACATAGATATTAGATCTATCGATAGGTTGATTTGGTCAGAATCAACCTAACCTTTTTTTCACACGGATGACACTCAATATAGCTATTTTAATTTTGCGCATTTAAACAGGAAGCCTTGTGACGCAACCGATTGACAGCGTTATACTGATGCGAAAGCGCTAATATTCTCAGCACAACAACCTTTCATAAGGTTCCGATTGCGAGACGACGCCAGAACACCCTTTAATTGAGGAAAGTGATCTCACTGTGTGGTCATGTCCTACGGCTCATTGTGCTTAATATAAAGCGTCTAGTGTGCTATTTAGGATCGGTGTGGTAGGTAGTATCATGGTAGCCTCGAGTCAGTGGGAAGATCGCCACTCCTATCGGGCGCCGCCTGCACTCCTGGATGCGGGTGGGAATCAACGCTTTCTTGTTGGAAGGTTCTTGCCCACCGCTGCGTGGGGCAAAGGTATCAGATTCCCGTCCAATGAAAAAATTACCAAAAGAGCTTCGACTCTTTAGAACCGATCGATTCCCTACGTATCGATATGCCCGGCTTGGTGGCTGCCTCTGAAAAGGAACGAGCGCAAGGTATGACAGTAGCTTCATAAGCTTGGCACAAACCGTGCTTGATAGAGTCAATACACATCGAGCAAGCGAACGCAGAATCCGTAGAGTTATACTTCATCAGACTTCAAACTCACCCATATCCAAATTCCAACTGCTTGGATGCATTTTATTGATAACATTCTTAGCAATAAAACTGAGGCTTTAAGCTGCACGTAAAAATGGGGATCATATCTGAAGCTCATTCCGAGTCTTAGTAAAAAGTAGCCAATCATCATTTTATTGCAAATGTATCGAAACTTTACTTGTAAAGCTCTTAGCCGCCGCTACTTTATACCGCTACTCTATACATCAGCCTCGCACAACCGTGTCCATCGCATGTTTTTTAAATCGAATCAATATAATTAGCGTACCAGCTGGGTTGTACACCCACTCTTAAAGGCTCTTTTTGAAAGAAAAAATCCCATCACGAGGTTGTATTGAGTTTCAATAATTGCTCAACTTGATTAGAATGAAAAGGCAGACATCACGGGGCGACGATCTTCCCTTCGCAATGTGTCCTATGTTTGATGGCCTAGCTACCTTTTTTGCTTAAAGTAAGAGACATTAATTTATCCGATGCTTCAACTGCATCAACATATTATTCCCTCTCTAACTTGAACTCTGTAATAATATATCAAGTGCTCCGGGGGTCTTTTGTTCTTCCGAGAAGGATGGCATGGTACTGTCGAGTGGCCTGTTTTGTCCTGTATGCAAGGCGGATTTCTGGGGGATTGATCAAGAAGGCATTAACAGGAATCGTGGTGATGATTTTAAAGCGATTTTTTCCAATCAACTTCATCTTATAACGCGTCAAGCCACGAAGAAATACTACGGAGCGTGGACGATTTGTGTAACGGAGCACTATGACTTGTACTGTTTCAGTACAAGTCCACTTCGCACTGTTTCAGTACAAGTCCACTTCGCACTGCTTCAGTTGCGAGTGGTGCCCTACGTTAGTTGACGTACGCTATACTGTTGAAGATTGATGTATTCATCGAAAGTGTTGCACTTATGCATATGCGTTTATACGGGATCAAATTACAAGAATAACACGAAGAAGTTGAGTGTGGAAAATATCGCGTGTTGTGGCTCAGTCGGGTAAGGCATGGCGGTGCGACCCACTGGTCATTGGTTCGATACCCGGTAACGACATAAAGTAAAACCTTCGGGAACTGGTGTTTGGGGTTCACCAGCACTGTACCGCCAGACAGTGACGTCCCCCATTTTATGGTAGTCCACATATCTGGGAAAGGGGGCGCAGCAAACGATAGGAAATAATTAACGGTAGGATAAAGTTAACGGTAGGATAAAGCTAACGGTAGGATAAAGTTAAACTCAAAATATAACTTACTTTCCGGTTTGCAATCTCGACCGTAAGCCCATCTTCAAGCTCATAGCGTTAACGTAAATCAACAGGTTATGAGCCCAAGCAACGACTCCGGCTTCAAGATTGAGCCTTTTGACGGCTCAAACTACGTGCTATGGAGCTACAAGATGAAGATGTACCTCATGTCCAAGGGGTTGTGGGGAGCTGTCTCCGGTGTAGACGCTCCGAATGCTGTGAAGGAGCAGCAAGCGCACGCCGCGATCGCGCTGAATTTGAGTGACGCGCAATTGATGCACATTATCGACGCGACGACGGCGAGAGAGGCGTGGGGAAGGCTGGCGAAGTTTCATCGCACACAAGACATGGCGAATCGACTTTGGCTTAAGGAGAAGTTTGC
>NW_027152062.1:1161379-1165386 GCF_004359215.1 Bremia lactucae | reverse complement strand
GCATTGTGTTTAGCGGCGTTAACAAGGGAGAGCTTATTGGATTTGCAGACGCAAACTGGGCAGGCGACTTAGACACGCGGCGTTCAACGACAGGATACGTGTTCTTCCTGAACGGCGGCACGATCTCATGGAATTCCAAGCGACAGCCAACCGTTGCGACATCAAGCACGGAAGCAGAGTACATGAGTCTGTATAGCGCAACTCAAGAGGCAGTCTGGCTTCGAAATTTGATAAAGGACTTGGAGTACAAGACGGATACGGCGACGACGATTTTTCAAGACAATCAAGGATGTATTGCGCTTGCCAAAAATCCTGTCTACCATTCGCGCACGAAGCACATCGACATTAAGTTTCATTTCTTGCGAGAGAAGGTGGCAAGTGAGGTGATTGCGCTGGAGTACAAGCCGACGGAAGAAATGATCGCGGACGGATTGACCAAGGCGCTTCCAAGAGACAAGCATGCCAAGTTTATCATGGGACTCGGCATGGCAGCATAAGGGCATCACTTCGAGCGCACATCAAGGGAGAGTGTTGAAGATTGATGTATTCATCGAAAGTGTTGCACTTTATGCATATGCGTTTATACGGGATCAAATTACAAGAATAACACGAAGAAGTTGAGTGTGGAAAATATCGTGTGTTGTGGCTCAGTCGGGTAAGGCATGGCGGTGCGACCCACTGGTCACCGGTTCGATACCCGGTAACGACAAAAAGTAAAACCTTCGGGAACTGGTGTTTGGGGTTCACCAGCACTGTACCGCCAGACAGTGACGTCCCCCATTTTATGGTAGTCCACATATCTGGGAAAGGGGGCGCAGCGAACGATAGGAAATAATTAACGGTAGGATAAAATTAACGGTAGGATAAAGCTAACGGTAGGATAAAGTTAAACTCAAAATATAACTTACTTTCCGGTTTGCAATCTCGACCGTAAGCCATCTTCAAGCTCATAGCGATAACGTAAATCAACATTAATGTCCGCCATAAGCGCCGAGTAAGCCCACTCTGAGGCCTTACCGCGCGGATGCGACATGGCGTACGACACCATCCGGCTGTCGTTCTCGATGAGCTGCGCGACACCGCATTGCTCCACGGCTAAAAGCCAGTGGACAATCGTGTGCGCTGCAGTTCCGTCGAACTTGGGCGGGTCCAACAGAATGGACCTCGGCTGATGCGACCGGGCAGAGAGAATCTCAACAGTCCTGTTAATAGCCTCGCTCCGACCCTGCTCATGCCTCAGCTCATCCTGAGTCTGAGTGACGGACTCCGCCGCAGCATGGCTCTGTAACTTGGGCTCGGCTCTCTGCTATCCGAGCACAAACGCCTCAAACTTCTCCAATTGAGCAACATGTTGCTCAGGAGGATTGCCCAAGAGCCTCGCCAGGGCTTGTTCACCAAGTCCCTGCGCCAAGTGCTCTGCCACCTCCCGATGATGTTCGAGGAGGTGAAGAAAATGAGCCCAATCGATTTTGAGGCTCATCCTCATGTACACACGTAGAGATGCGGGTCGTTGGAAGGATTTCAAGTGCTACCAAGTGTAAGCGGGCACGGTGTAATGCGGCCACACTCTACTTAAACACACACCCTAGTACAGCGAGGAGCGTTTGACCGTCTACTCTTGTGTGCCGTGAGGTAGTTGTAGTGGGCGCCTTAGCAGCCTCACCCAACGCATTAAGTTCGTTGGTAAACGTGTCGTCACGGAAGCGGTGATCCGACTCCTCGTGCGCACTCATCAAGTAGGAAGTAGTTTTCAGGCTAATTTAGTTTAGATCGTATTAAACATTAATACCTATTTTTACCAATCATAAAATCTCTTCTCTGTAGATAACACTAATATGTATTGCGAGAGTATCTTTCTAGTTACCTCGCGTAACGGATGACGCTAGCCGTCATCACGGATGACGCTGGGCGTTATCCCTCCTAATGTGAATGCACCCATGTGCATCACATACACAAGGGTTGGTCATAAATGTGCACCACACCTGAATGCTGGGTCTAATTACTATTATTTAGTAATCGACCATCCACTTAAGTACACCAAGTGTTCTTAACGGGGACTGTGTAACATTAGGGCAACTTTAGCCCGTTACACTCTTTGTCACCACTTTTACCACCAAAAGTATCTTGGCCTCGGAGACGACCTGTTAAGAGGCGCAAGGAAGCGGTTCTCAGCAGAAAGCAATGAATGGGAAACCTTGCAAGACATGTGGACAGATTGAGCACAATAGGAGAACTTGTCGGGAAGCTCACATGTGATCACAGGGAAGGAGGGCAGTCGTTTGTACTCTCTTATAGTTGGCGAAAAAAAGTGTCCTATTCTGCGAATTTCCGATAAAAAGTATCCTATTCTGTAAAATTTCTCGTCTTATATTCGCACCCCTCTTCCTTAATCCGCACCCTTTCTGCATATAGTTAATTTCACACCGGTTTTTCTTGATTTCACGCATACACTTTTGGAAAATAGTGCCAAAAATCAAAACTTCCAATATTTCCGTTTCAATTCCTATTTTTTCCAGATCTTTATCCCCCCGTTGGGGCCGTAAAGGTACCTTCGGAAATATGCTTGGTTAAATAAAAGGGTCGCCTTGACTCATATCATTCTCCTCGATACCGCGCCATTAGCATGCTGCGCTACTGAGTCCAGCAAGGACACCTGCAGAGCATCGGCTCCCCGAGTGCCAGTAGGCAGACCCGAGGGCGGGGAGGAAGCATGTTATTGTGTGGTGATGGTGTGAATGAGGACCGTACAAGTAATGACAAAGCAGATGTGAATGGCGCGGGGTGTTAATCAGGCGATTTTATTGTTATAGAATAGAAACGATATAGTAAGCGGAAAGTGGTCAGTACTGGTATGCAGATGACTGCCAGGCGTTGACTCATGAATTGTTTCACTCCTTGTTTCACTCCTGACAATTCCCATGCGACCAATCATACCTCCTACATACATAAGGACAAAGTATTACGCTAAAATTAGCCCCTATCACGTGAACTCCCTCGCACTGCAAATTCAAAATAAAAGGGTGTTAATTTAAGGAAAAAGGGTGTGAATATAGCAATTCAATTAGTTTATTGATTAGATTTGGTATCTTACAATTATCTAGAAGTTAAAAAAATTGTATTTTTAAAATTGAGGCATTTAGTGGAATACATTCAGTAACGGCAACTTCAACTTTCCATAAAACCACTGTCCAGAAAGCGAGCAGTTTGCGAACTCCTTGTATTCACTATAAAAACCAAAGCAATTATGCTTACTTTAACACGTGGACATTCTTCTTTCAATCAAAGGATAATCAAGGTCTTTTAATTAAAACTGGGGATGCATAAAATCCCAGATGTAAGGTATAGATACAATCGACGCGATCATCTTGTAAGTCATAACCATAAATAGCTATTGGTAGCGTACAGTGCCCTAAACTTTTAATGTCGGACCGGATGCATCGCACACTCGACCCCGGACGGTCGTGATAGGTCATGAACATTGACTTGTAAATAAAACAGTGCATTTTAACTGACCAAAATGTTTGACGCCGTGGACGACAATGATTATCAGCTTGTGTAACGGGCTAGAGTTGCCCTAATGTTACACAGTCCCCATTAAGTACATTTGGTACTTAAGGGGATGGTCAATTACTAAATAATAGTAATTAGACCCAACACTCGGGTGTGGTGCACATTTGTGACCAACCCTTGTGGATGTGATGCACATGGGTGCATTCACATTAGGAGGGATGACGCCCAGCGTCATCCATGATGACGGCTAGCGTCATCAGTTACGCGAGGTATCTATAAAGATACGCTCGCAATACATATTAAATGATATCTATAGAGATATCATTTTAATTGGTAAAAATAGGTATTTGTATTTAATTCTATTAAATATAAATCAGTCTGAAAATTACTACCTACTTGGGAAGTGCGCACGAGGAGACGGATTACCGCTCCCGTGACGTCACTTCACCAGAGTTCTTAGTGTGTTGGGTGAGGTCGCTTGCGCGCCCACCACAACT
>NW_027152062.1:1150924-1159793 GCF_004359215.1 Bremia lactucae | reverse complement strand
AATACATATTAAATGATATCTATAGAGATAACATTTTAATTGGTAAAAATAGGTATTTGTATTTAATTCTATTAAATATAAATCAGTCTGAAAATTACTACCTACTTGGGAAGTGCGCACGAGGAGACGGATTACCGCTCCCGTGACGTCACTTCACCAGAGTTCTTAGTGTGTTGGGTGAGGTCGCTTGCGCGCCCACCACAACTTCCTCACTGCACGCAAGAGAAGCAGGTGCAAACCGCTTCCTCGCTGTGCTAGGGTGTGTGCTTAAGTAGAGCGTGGCCGCATTGCGACGTGCCCGCCTACAGCTTGTTTGCTACGACTTAGCTGTCCAAGTCAAAGGCTCCAATGAGTTCCTTCATATGTTTGTTCATTGCTAGCCTCAAATGCCCTAGAAATCGTTCACGTGATGACCGAAAGGAATAATAATTATACTTCAAGGAAGGTACTTTGGTTGAATATTCCAGATTGCGCTGAAGAGGAGACAATACACGTTGCCGGTATGAAGCTAACGATACTTCTTCCTCGACTTGCTATGAAAACAACGCTTTTAGTTTTTGCCTTCGAATGTTCTAACGCATAAGACGAGAGGGTAATCGTCATGTGTTCGCCTATAAGGGCTTAACATTTGTATCTTTGCGATGCGACAAAACAACGTAAGCCCTTCTGTGTAATCAATTCTTGACCAGGATGACCATAAGTCACCCGCATTTAAGTGGGGCTGCTGTTGAAGTCGTCGACCATAAACAGCGTGCTGAACGCCCTTGGTACCTAGTTCTCAGTGCCCGTGTTTGTTTATCTTGAAACATTATGTCCTCGAAGTTCGAGCAAATCTAACAGTCTGACACTTTGAATTACGTCTTTACTTCGACGAAGTCATTATTGCTGTCGGTATTGAGACATACTTGACATGGTGCTGTTTATTAAACCAATAGCAATACCGCCAATTGCAAAGTCAGTATATGACCGCACAGCTGTTACGGGGCACCTTTTGCTAGTTACTAGTCATCCTACACTGATTGTAGTGAAGGTGAGGTGCCTCGACTACTTCACGTACACGACGTGCAGAGGAAGGTTCTGAGTAGACTTAGCTACAAAAGGTAAACTCTAAGCTTTAGAATAGGGAAAAAAGTTAAACTGTATTAATTAATTAAGTTCTTGCATAACAACCTTCTATCTACTGGCTTTAATAAAGGGAATCGATATTCCCAAAACTAAAATTGGAAACCTCACAACTATTTCTTAAATTTATTTTTATTAAAATTGAAATAAACTGCTCCTACTTTAATTATTACTCGCACCATTTCCTTTTGAAAAAAATTAATTTGCAAACTAAAATTGTTATTCCCACAGCTTCTTTGAAGATATTAATTGTTATAAACACAAAGGCGAAAAAAATGTATCATGAAAAAAAATCTACGAAGCAAAAATCTAAGAAAGAAAAACATCTGATTTATTACTTAAGCTTGTCCTGGATCTGAACTAGCCAAAAGTTGCGTTCCTTACTAGTGGAGTGGTACTGCAAAATTGCATCAGCCGAGATAGTTTGCACCAGTCTGCAGTTGAACAGCTTGCCAGTGGTTACTATTGACATGCAAAAGTGTTAACGCCTTTCCTTTTGCTACTGTGGTGTATGGTATGAAAGAAGTGCCGGATGAACCTTTAGTCAAAACAACCGCGGGCCTTGAATAGTAGGTAGCTGCAAGAGTGGCACACTTAGGAGAAGCAAATTTGTTGCTTACTGGTTTTGGTCCATTGCTTTCACAACTCAGCTGTTTTTCCATTTAATCAAAATTATTCTAAAAGTCTGTTGCCAAACCACTTAGCGCTTGCAGTAAATTGACAGCAGATCAGAACGCACAGAACACCAGCTTAAAGGCTTACTGTCAAACAAAGCATCCGTGATAAGCAGGTGAGCAATTGCTCGAAAATCACAGTTTCGTATGTCCCTCTTAAGTCGCGCTCTGTGTAATATCCCAATATATAGCCTTCAATGAAAATGGAGCGAGTTTTTGACGATGGTCGAATTCGCCATCAACAATTCGGTGCATGCGTCTACAACGCATACACCGTTCCCCATGAATGGCTTACGCTGTTCATGCATACCCATTCAATTAAAGGGATCCTCTAGTATAAGGAGGGTGGACTCGCACGAGCAAAACCATCTCTGACTCATGCTCATCAGGCGTCGAAATTACCAACGACACGAATGATGTCGATGTCGAAGCAATCGACATCGAAAGAGAGAAAGATCTCATCGCAGTGCGCACAAAGCGCGCTCAAAAAGACAAAGCAAATGAGTCAGCAGAGGAATTGTGCTGGCTCGAGAATCAGTAGTCCGTTTCGTACAGGATTCCACTGCTAACGCAGTGGACTGGCGGAAACGGAGCGTAGACAAACCTGGAAGAGCAAATGTTCTTTCATTTAAAAGTGATGATCTAGTAAGACTGTCTACGGTAAACTTACCTAAGCATATAGTCACTAATCTGGGTAGTAGTATAGTACTAACCAAGTTCATTCGGTCATTCCGTGTACTGCATCGCAGAGGCAATGCGTACACAATAGATTTGCCACGAAGGATGCGAACGCATCCTACTTTTACGTTGGTTGGCTCCGCCCGAACAATCAGTACGCAATTTCTTCCGAGGACGGATCTGGCCACCTCTCCAAGAAGCCCCAAAAGGCTCTTGTGTGATCACGAAACAGACTCTCATATTGAGTCTGGAAATTCTCATACCGAACCTGAAGCTCCTCGAAATCGCGACGAGCTGACGACAGCTCGTCACAAAAAGAGCGTGATACTTCCGTTCGTACTCCAACATTGAGTACGCACTTTTCGAACGGTCTTCCAACCATTCGATACGGTGAGTTGCACCGTCTGTTTAAAGGAGTGACGCTTGCCGCGCTCGTGATCAAGACCACATTGAGGTAGTGGTCGAGTTTGTCGATCATCGACTCTAGATCCGACACGTCGGATCTAATTTTCCGTCCCCCACTCTAACCATTAATGGATTCCCACGGTGGTAAACGTTTCATTGTGGAACGCATCGTAAACCAGCGTGATGTGAAGGGGCAGCGAACGAGTTATCTGGTTCGCTGGCGCGAATATCCACCATCGCATGACAGCTGGTAGCCTCCAACTGGTTGTTGACGTTGAGGGCCTTGTCCGTTAGTTTGCGGAGACCCATCGATGGATCAGAAGGTCCATCGCAAAAAACGCGCCCCTGCTTGTAAATCGATTGCAAAACGTCAATCGCATCGCGCATCTTGATAGTGATGCGAGCCCTTTCCCAGGGCGAAGAAAGGGATAAAAATCCCTTTTCACTCGTTCCGTGTTGTCGACACCCACGGACAGGGATCAACCCAAAAAAGGCATGGAAGTCCTGCCTCACGAAACAACCGATGAATTTTAAACCTGGACCGGTCGGAATTCTAAAGCATTTAGTGCAGAAGAGGTTCGATTCATCTAACGAATTGATCAAATTGAGCGTCTATCAAACTTACCGCGAATCGCGTTGCGTCTTTGAAGACAGGCTTTGCGTCCAATGTCTTTGACATTGGGAATAATTACGTTCCAGGCTTGCATCAATGAACTTTTGTCTCGCTTGTTGTTGCCACTATACCATCGATGCTTAAGAAAAACATCGAGATAAAAATTTTCCTCAGCGCGAAAGTTCTTCGCGCTGGGATCAAGGCCATGTAGCTTTGTCGCAATAAATAAGGGATAATTATTGTGAGGAGTAGTCTCTCCAGACAAGTTACTGACTAGCCATTCTGGCAAAAATCACGGCTTCTTCTCAGGGGCAAGATGACACATTTTGTTGTCTGCACTCCCCTGAGTGGTACCCACTGAAGCAGGGGTACCATAAGAATGTTTATTACGATGGCTTACGCCATCGTCATCACCACGCACAGGGTGTGGGATAAGTGTGGTGGAAGGCACGGGAGACGGTGCTGGCGATGAGAAATCATCCTCATCGACGGAATTAAACATGCGACCCCCTTCGGAGATCAACTATGAATGCGATTTGGACGAGATGGCTGACTCGGGGAGAGTGGAACAGTCGCCTGAACATCGTCACGCGACTGACTATGAGCCTTCGAATGAGGGGGCTCAATCGGATAGTCGTGGTAATAGCGTTCGCTCATTCGACATCGTTTTCAATTAAGGGGTCTTATAGTGACCACTCTATTCAATGACTGTCAGAGTGATTATGATTTAAAGGGGGGTGATGTAACGGGGTGTTTCGTTACAAAAAAATAACACTTAATGATTTTAAATAAAAAACATTACCTAAAAGGTAGATAATATTAAGGGGATATTACTTTACATAGTAACATTCGAAAAGCTTATTCATTGGTAGACATAGGACATTACATCTACTTGCTCCGCGGTTCAGTTAGCGCGGACGCGCGCAGAGAGAGAGGCAGATGAGACTTTATTACATGGTTTGTATAAGTAAATAATTAATTTAGTAGAAAATAGATAGAAATAGAAGAGCCTAATCATATTAAATACAGTTGACTTCTAACCCTCTTTAAAGCAGGTGTTTAAAAGAAGGTCTTTCTCTGCACGTTTTAGTGTACGTGAAGTGACGTGTGACACCACTTGCACTGAAGCAGTGCAAAAAAAGTGGACTTGTACTGAAGCAGAAAAAGTCGGCAGAGCCCCGTTTCACCGAGGGTGGTAACATAGAATAGCTGGATGAATTGCGTCTTTAGAGCCAAGTAAGGGTTGTACTGGCCCCACCATGGCCAGTGACCGAAGTTGAAGGGGTTAGATGTAGCCCCGGGATACACCGTTTGAATCCAGCGGTCGACCGTATCTTCGCATAGGTAAGCCACTTAACCGGAAGAGGGCTATCAAAATAATTGTTAGGAAGTAAGCAATTTGTGAACCACCCTTGTGTATGTGATGCACATAGGTGCATTCACATTAGGAGGGATGACGGCTAGCGTCATCCTAACGCGATGTAACTAGAAAGATACTCTCGCAATACATATTAGTGTTATCTGCAGAGATGAGATTTTATGATTGGTAAAAATAGGTATTTATGTTTAATACGATCTAAACTAAATTAGCCTGAAAACTACTTCCTACTTGATGAGTGCGCACGAGGAGTCGGATCACCACTTCCGTGACGACACGTTTACCAACGAACTTAATGAGTTGGGTGAGGTCGCTAAGGCGCCCACTACAGCTACCTCACGGCACACAAGAGAAGACGGTCAAACCGCTTCCTCGCTGTACTAGGGTGTGTGTTTAAGTAAGTGTGTGGCCGCATTACGCCGTACCCGCTTACACTTGGTAGCACTTGAAATCCTTCCAACGACCCGCATCTCTGCGTGTGTACGTGAGGATGAGCCTCAATATCGATTAAGCTCATTTTCTTCACCTCCTCGAACATCATCGGGAGGTGGCAGAGCACTTGGCGCAGGGACTTGGTGAACAAGCCCTGGCCAGGCTCTTGGGCAATCCTCCTGAGCAACATGTTGCTCAATTGGAGAAGTTTGAGGCGTTTGTGCTCGGATAGCAGAGAGCCGAGCCCAAGTTACAGAGCCATGCTGCGGTGGAATCCGTCACTCAGACTCAGGATGAGCTGAGGCATGAGCAGGGTCGGAGCGAGGCTATTAACAGGACTGTTGAGATTCTCTCTGCCCGGTCGCATCAGCCGAGGCCCATTCTGTTGGACCCGCCCAAGTTCGACGGAACTGCAGCGCACACGATTGTCCACTGGCTTTTAGCCGTGGAGCAATGCGGTGTCGCGCAGCTCATCGAGAACGACAGCCGGATGGTGTCGTACGCCATGTCGCATCCGCGCGGTAAGGCCTCAGAGTGGGCTTACTCGGCGCTTATGGCGGACATTAAGGCGTTCCCTACATGGGCGATCTTTAAGGAAAAGGTTCGCGCCATGGACCAGCCGCCGAGCAAGAAAGAGTCGCTTCAGGTGCGCTTCTTTGGAGCGTGACAGGCGAAGCGATCTCTGCAAGAGTACGTGCAAGAGATGCGCTCGCTATCGGCGTCCATTACCGTAGGTCCGATTCCGGAGCACCTTAAGGTGTCCACGTTTATGAACGGACTACGGCATGGCCCATCGCGACAGGCTTTTTCAGAAAGGTGCCGTCGACGATGGAAGAGGCAATCCAAATTGCCTTAGTTGAGGAGCAATCCTACAACAGTGCCTCGGCGACAGCTTGGTATAAGCCGTCGGCCGAGAGGACAGATGCCACTCCTATGGAGTTGGGCAATGCAGACGTGGTCTGTTTTAAATGCGGCAAGCGCGGCCATCTGATGGCTCGCTGCTATGCCAGGGTCCCTGCTGGGGCAAAGATGTCCAACAAGAGGACTCCTTACCTAAATGGCGATGGCAAGAACCAGCGTGACGCATGAGTTCTGCATCGACCTCTGAGGGGTCGGGAAATCCAAAGACGAAGTCCATAGATACGGACTGCCAACACTCTGCCGGAAGTGGTAGAGGTTGGAGAGGCGCAGGGAATGACGGGCTAGGTTTAGCCGTTGACATACCTCACAAGCACGAATGTACTTGAGCACGAACTGGAACTGGCGGGGCCAGTAAAAGTCGCGACTTACTGTGAGAAACGTTATCTCACGTCCACGATGCTCACTTCTTGGTGCATCTTGACACTCATACATGATGCGCAAGTGCAAATCATTGTGAGTTGGGACGACGACACGTGGAGTGTCGCCGGCAACGGCGTGTAATACAAAAGGCCGTTGCGTGTTGTGAATCAATTGGATGACGATCGATATAATGCCGGTAAAGCCTTACAAGATTCATCGGATGGACTCATGAGATGATTTATTAAACTCAGAAGGATTTTATCTTCTGCGTAGGCTTTCTTCATGTCATCAAACAAGATTGATGACGGAACACTTGAAATGAGTGTTGCAACAGTGGGATTATTTTCACTATCGGAGTGCACTGCCGACTCGAAGTCGGGTCGGCGTAATAAGGCATCAGCGACGACTTAAGTCGTCCTGGTTTATATTCCACGGAGAAATTATATTCCGCGAAAAAGGATAGCCACCGCGCCATTCTTTGCGAGGTGTGTGGGCTCTTTATAGCCGTGCGTAATGACGCATGGTCCGTATATTGGATGAACGGTCTATCTCATCGGAGATAGACCCAACTTAGCCAGTGCATATTTCATGGCAAGGAGTTCCTTGTCATGCACTGAGTAATTGCGTTCAGCTGGTTGCAGCGGACGCAACTGGTAACACACCGCGCCATCTGTATCGTATTGCATTAACGCACAGCCGATTGCGAAATCGCTGGCGTCACAGACCACATGGAATGGTCTATTTTGATCTGCAATCGCCAAGATGGGCGATTGCATCAAGCTTTGCTTGATACCTTCAAATGAACGCTGACAATCAGCGTTCCATAGCCATTTCTTGTCAATTTTCAAGAGACGAGGGAGATGAACTGTCATCTCGGCTTAATTGCGGGAGTACTTTTGCAAGTACGCCGCTAACCCAAGGAACTTTTTGGGTCCCTTGACATCAACTAAAACTAGCCAGTCGGTAATTGCCTTGATCTTTTCGGGATCAGGGCGCACGCCGTGTTTACCGCAGATGCACCCAAGAAGTGGTATATTCGCTTGCAGCAAATATACACTTCTTGAGATTTGCATGCAACTTATGCTTTTGTATAAGTGTAAGAACCTGATGAACGTGACTTTTATGAACTTCCACGTCCGTCTTTCCGTCCATGGCTCGGCTATGGACGAACACATCGTCAAAAACTCGGTGTGAAATCTCGCACCGGTCTCAACATATTTGTTACGCATCTGTTAAAAGTTGCAGGGGCGTTACTAAGCTCCTGTGGCGTTACTAGCCATTCTCAGAGCATCCCACTGAGAGTGCTCACTGTTGTGTACGGGGTGTCCCATTCACGCATATGGATCTAATAAAATCCATCCATCAGATCCATAGACGAAAACATGGTACTCTTAAACATACCATCTATGATTACGTGTTTTCTAGGTATCGGCGTTTAAGCCCGTACCGTTGCAGCATTCAGTTTATTGAATGCGTGCACTATCCGCCACCCTACTGTGGCCTTTCGTACACAGAAGGTCGGAGAGCTACGTGGAAAGGTTGACTACCCGCGTTTAATCGATCGTTAAAAGAAACGATCGATCGCAAATACTTGTACACGAGGCAGTGGGAACTGCTTCATGACACAGTACTGCGAGCCACGTTTAAGCTCGATCTCATGTGTCGAATGCCTTTATTCTTAGGCAACTCGAATGGAACTACTTCAGGGAATACATCCCTGATTTAATTTAATCTTTATATAAAGGATTTGTCTTAAGTGACTCCCAGGATTGAGTAATATATCTTTCAACCCGAGTCTTCACATCGAGAACACTTTCGTCCATGAATGAGCTGCTGAGAACCCGTCCGTTCTCTGCAACAATTACCGCTACCGTATATCGGTTACGTATTCTACCTCTGTGACGAGTACGCAGATCTGCTTTATTCTACCACTATGCAGATCTCTCAAGAATTGCTTGAGTTCTAGGGTTGGTAATTGAGTTATCTCCGAAGCTAACTTTTGAAGGCGCATACAGTTTAAGAGTATAAGCGCCTACTCTTGATCCGTCATTAACCAAGGCATTCAATGTCTCGATTTCTTGCTAGGATATATCCACAGGCTGCCGAGGGATAAATCCCCTGGGATGCTGAAGTCTAGCCACTTCAGCATTAAATATTTGAGGAATTTTCTTCTTGAGAACGTGGCGACTTATTCCTTAAACGTCTTCTGACTGTGATTGCGCTTTCACTGTCGGGTCCTCTACGGTCGACTCTCTACTCGACCGAGGATCAAAGTGTGGTCCATTT
>NW_027152062.1:1135081-1150220 GCF_004359215.1 Bremia lactucae | reverse complement strand
AAATGAACGCTGACAATCAGCGTTCCATAGCCATTTCTTGTCAATTTTCAAGAGACGAGGGAGATGAACTGTCATCTCGGCTTAATTGCGGGAGTACTTTTGCAAGTACGCCGCTAACCCAAGGAACTTTTTGGGTCCCTTGACATCAACTAAAACTAGCCAGTCGGTAATTGCCTTGATCTTTTCGGGATCAGGGCGCACGCCGTGTTTACCGCAGATGCACCCAAGAAGTGGTATATTCGCTTGCAGCAAATATACACTTCTTGAGATTTGCATGCAACTTATGCTTTTGTATAAGTGTAAGAACCTGATGAACGTGACTTTTATGAACTTCCACGTCCGTCTTTCCGTCCATGGCTCGGCTATGGACGAACACATCGTCAAAAACTCGGTGTGAAATCTCGCACCGGTCTCAACATATTTGTTACGCATCTGTTAAAAGTTGCAGGGGCGTTACTAAGCTCCTGTGGCGTTACTAGCCATTCTCAGAGCATCCCACTGAGAGTGCTCACTGTTGTGTACGGGGTGTCCCATTCACGCATATGGATCTAATAAAATCCATCCATCAGATCCATAGACGAAAACATGGTACTCTTAAACATACCATCTATGATTACGTGTTTTCTAGGTATCGGCGTTTAAGCCCGTACCGTTGCAGCATTCAGTTTATTGAATGCGTGCACTATCCGCCACCCTACTGTGGCCTTTCGTACACAGAAGGTCGGAGAGCTACGTGGAAAGGTTGACTACCCGCGTTTAATCGATCGTTAAAAGAAACGATCGATCGCAAATACTTGTACACGAGGCAGTGGGAACTGCTTCATGACACAGTACTGCGAGCCACGTTTGAGCTCGATCTCATGTGTCGAATGCCTTTATTCTTAGGCAACTCGAATGGAACTACTTCAGGGAATACATCCCTGATTTAATTTAATCTTTATATAAAGGATTTGTCTTAAGTGACTCCCAGGATTGAGTAATATATCTTTCAACCCGAGTCTTCACATCGAGAACACTTTCGTCCATGAATGAGCTGCTGAGAACCCGTCCGTTCTCTGCAACAATTACCGCTACCGTATATCGGTTACGTATTCTACCTCTGTGACGAGTACGCAGATCTGCTTTATTCTACCACTATGCAGATCTCTCAAGAATTGCTTGAGTTCTAGGGTTGGTAATTGAGTTATCTCCGAAGCTAACTTTTGAAGGCGCATACAGTTTAAGAGTATAAGCGCCTACTCTTGATCCGTCATTAACCAAGGCATTCAATGTCTCGATTTCTTGCTAGGATATATCCACAGGCTGCCGAGGGATAAATCCCCTGGGATGCTGAAGTCTAGCCACTTCAGCATTAAATATTTGAGGAATTTTCTTCTTGAGAACGTGGCGACTTATTCCTTAAACGTCTTCTGACTGTGATTGCGCTTTCACTGTCGGGTCCTCTACGGTCGACTCTCTACTCGACCGAGGATCAAAGTGTGGTCCATTTTAGACAACCGGTATCTTCCTTGAATGTTGCCCGCTAGGCGTACATTCATGTATCAATCCACTTCACTTATTCGAGTGGTGGACCTTCGGAGCTGCCTGTGCATTCGCACAGCCGCCGGCAGCTGACCCCACAGGGTGATTAGAAATCACACTGTGATCTTGTGCAGTCGAACTAACGACCATACCACAAGTGAGGTCTTTGCACTCATTCGTAGTACATCCATACGCTTGTGAGAACGCTCCAAGACGTTCATCAGATGACCATCTGATGAACAAGTGGCAGGCATCTTTACAGATCGATGCTGCCAGCTGATTATTGGCTCATATATTCCGAGCCAAGGTGAACCTAGGATGACATCAAATTTGTCATCCAAATCCAGTACGATGAAATCATTATCGTACTGTAAATCTTTTAACGTGTAGAGAATTTTTACTACGCATTTCATTACTGTTATCGATGCGCCTATCGCTAGACCCACCGCCATCCTCGTTGGAGGGATGTCACGCTCAACATATTTGAGCCTACGACCTTCTAGCGACTAGCGACGAATAAAGTTATTCGACTCTCCACAGTCCACTAGGGCTCTAAGTGACAAATCATCGTAATGTGGGATACCTCATCACCAGGTGCAGAGACACATAATGATTGTGTGTCTGGAGCAACTTTTGTCAAGAGATTTGCAAATTCTCTTGAGGTTGCTGGATCAGTAGGGCGTTGCGCCCCTACTGACCCCGTCCATTTTTTGGCGGTCCGACTCGCTGTTGCGATTTCGCAACAACGTCGGATCCGCGACCGTTGCCATTTTTAACATTCGGTCCATATTTACGTTCAGTACTTCTCGGTACTGAGTTTGGGGCACTACACTCATGAGCGTAGTGTCCTAACTTTTTATAGCGATTGCATTTCTAAAATCGCTTGTTCTTAGAAAAGTGAGATTTCTCGCTTTTGACGTAAGAGAGGTCCATGGGTTCTAGACCTCCTCACTCGTGTCGTCTTGGAGGACAATACGATGACGAACTAGCTTGAGGCTGTATTAAGCTAAAGTCCTCCTGTTTCGCAACGGATATTGCTTCTTCAAGCGTATCCGTCCAAGCGGAACAGTTGGGTCTTTACGGGACCATCCGTAAGACCTTGTATGAACACCGTAATCAACGTGTGTTCATGGACTGGGTTATTTGTTATACAACTCGCTAAGAGTCGTATGTGCTGGGCATTTGCGTGAACATCACGATTGCCTTGCTTAAGTTTCAGAAGCTCTGATCGAGCTCTGAAATCAGCCCTAGGCGGTTCAAACGTTTGATTGAGCCAGGCTTTAAAAGCACCTAGAGACCCAAAGAAAATGGGTCACGCAACTTAAGGCCTAATGCCCAAGTTTTGGCACGACGTGCCAAGTTTTACTGAGCAAATGCGACTTGCATTTGCTCGTCGACGATGTGACGTGCCCTTATGGCATCGTCCAACTTGACAAACCATCTCAAGAGGGAGTCTTCTTCGACTCCCCTATACTTAGAGAAGTCAATCTTTAGGGTTTCGGGACAACGCGAGTGCGTCATCCCAGATACAGGGGTCTGTACCTGTTGAACACTCAACAGATCCGCCTGTTGAGAGCATCGCTTACTAAGCAAGGCTACCTTCTTTCGCCTCATCAAGTTCATGTTGTATGAATTTGGCGACATCTGAATGGAGGGCATTTCTGTCCAAATTGGACAGCATGGCCAAGATGGCATCGTTCCCTATGGTTGAACTTATTCGTTCGACCGCACTCCTTTCTATGTCACTTAGAAAGGAGAATCTATCACGCGAAACGTGATGCCTATTTTCATTATCATCTAACATGTCCAATCTAGATGATGGAACTGTGGTCCTTGCACGGACTACAAAGTGTTACCAGGTGTAATGAGGCACTACTGTCTTGTACTTCTTCAGTACAAGTATACTTCGCACTGCCTCAGTGCGAGTGGTGCCTCACATCACTTCACGTTCACTAGTACGTGCAGAGGAAGTATTCTCTATAAAACACTTGCTTTAAAGAGGGTTAAATGAAAACTGTATTAATATAATTAACCTCTTCTTGTCTATTTACTTAAAACTAACTGAATTATAAACTATTACGAAATATGTACTAAAAGTCTTATCTGTCTTTCTCTTTGCGCGTCCAGCGCTGACTGGACAGCGGAGAAAGTGTATATAATGGCCTATATCTACCTATATGGCTGAGCCTTTAAAATATTACCATGTAAAGTAATATTCTTTAAATATTATCTTCCTTTTCGATAATATATTAATAAACAACCTTTAAATATTAATTTTATGTAACGATACACCCTTTACAATTTGCCATATTTGGGCTCATAACCTAATGAGATTTAATAGTAGAGGAGACAATTAGCAGTAAGGAAGTAAATTTGGAACGTATATTAGAACTAACCTTGCATTCAGCTAATAAGCAATAAGAAGGTCGGTGAACCGTCACGTAGCTGCATCTCAGCTACTGCTCAAAATCTACAATCTATTTTTCTTGGATAACGATAATAATAAAATGTAACGACGATATTTGAGCGTTCCATCGTCAACACTATTTACTACTTGTTGCCAACAATTGCCACTGCAGATTTTGAGCAGCGTGAAACAGATCAACTGAAAGGTATAAAACGTGCAATCCATATATTGTTGGACAATTTTTTTTGTTTTAATCTGATCCGGAAAAGTTATCAAGCCGACTCTCCTCTCTTGTATTCACTATTGCAAATCGTCGGTAAGGATAGAAAAAGACTTCGAATTGCACAACCATAGCTTCAGCATTTTTAGAATTGGAATTAGATTCACGTGAACCTGGCTCTCGAAGTTTATCTATCGCAGTAGGAGACTCAATGCATATGCTCAATCTGCCATTTTGTTTCCGCACATTAAGCAACTCCCCTCCTGGACGCAAGTAATGGTTTTCTCGGCGCTCTTTCTCCTCGCTGCTCTTGCACTTGGTGATGCAGGTGCTACATCCATGTCGGATGCGCTCCGAACCATTCCATACAGTACCACGAGTGTTGTCTCGAGACGACTGGATGGGACTTCCACGGCTGTAGAAGAGCTTGTTGCTACAGCCCTCAAAGACAATAAGTTGTTGGAAATATTTGGAAACGAAAAAAAGGTTGTCGGAGACACTCCGTCAGAATTCTACGAAATGGCCGACTACGTCCAGCACCAAGACGCTTTTAGAACGCTTTATAGTCATCTTGAACATCTTAAGAAATATGATGACGCGGCTAAAGATCATGCTGTTCTTTTGTTGATGGAGAAAAACTATGGGATGCCAGCAGTGTCAAGGTATGTTTCAAAGGCCTTGACTGCGAATCCCAATTCCGCTGAAGTTAAACGCCTCGACAGCGCACTCTTAAATCGTTGGGATAAGGAGAAGCTCTCTCTACACGAAGTAGCCGAGAAGATGGCTCCAAAGGAAGCTGAAGCCTCCAAGGAAACTCTTAAAGACTTTCCGAGAGCGATGCTGGCGCGTTACGCCCGCCTGCAAGGTACTTCTGAGGCAGATGCCGAGATTCTGGCTTCTGCCGCGCTAACGAAGCATTTCTACGCCAATATCGACTCCAAAGAAAAGCTTGATGCTGTACTACCCAATCTAATAGCAATCCAAGCTTTGTCTACCTCCGATCTTGTTAGAATCTTCAGTGTGACGGAAGATGCTCGTGCCAAAATATTTGATGAACCAAATGGTTTTGCATTCCTCTTGTTCGTACGGCTCCATAAAGACGGTCTGGACCCATTCGAGACGTTTAACCGTGTCCGGTCTCTTTATAAAGAAGGCGGCGATCTGAAATCATTTGAAAAATCGCGTTGGCCAACCACAAAAGACGTTGGTATTGTGTCAAAGATGGATAGTTTTGTCGAAGCTGTTCTTCCGATTACCTTTGCTGGCAAGATTCGCAACTTTTATCGTCGCATGTGGTTCAAGCTGATTTATATCTTTAAGAAAAAGTCAAATTCTGAAGTTGTGTCGAAGCATGAGAGCCCCAAGAACAAAAACAGTAAACCCCTGAAAAACAATATTAACGATGAAGCGGCCAAAAGTCCTGTAACTTCTTCACGCAATGCCGTCGAAAACGCTGCTGTTGTTTCTCATCCCCCTGAATACACCGGTATTAAAGTTATAAAACTGGAATTGCCTGGTATCAAACATCCGACAAAGCAAGACTTTCACAAGTTTCTCAAATCGTGGATGGATAGTGTTATAGCTTCCTTTAAAGCATTGAAATCTACTAAAAACAAGTTTGCAGCTGCCGAAACGGATCTTGAAAAGTTGAAGGGCTTGTCAGATCAACCCAGTTCAACTGGTGTCGTTCCAAGTGCCATACCTAAAGCGGATGATACGGACGGCGCCTTCTCGAAATTGAAAGATATGTTGAAGAACTACGAGGATTTTCTCGACGCCGAATCCAAACAAGTTAAAGAAACAGCGAAACGGTATTACTCCCTTGTATCAAGAATCGATGTTATTGTCGAAGCTGACAAAGTCGAGAATGCTGTTCCCGCAGTTGCTGGCACCAACTCATTCAGGACTCAAGACAAGATACAGAGCGACAAGATACAGAGCGACACACTCCATAAAGAACTATACGCCGAAATCGAAATGGCCAAGAAAAGGAAAGCTGACGTGGACGACAAAAAGATGAAATTTCAATCCGATGTAAATATGGCTTTTGCCAATTTGAGAGCAAAATTGCCTGAACACGTAAATGTACAGCCGAACATCGAAATGAGTGTCAAGAGTACGGGAAAAGCTACGGACACAGCTAACGCCGGTATCAGTGATACCACCGATGTCACACTCAAAGCCGGAAATGGCGAAACGTTGCTTCACCGTCAACGCAAAAAATCGAGCTTATCGTTTGATTTAAAACCGTTGAAATCTTTTTGGAGAAACATAAGCCCTGGCATAAACAAAAAATCGCGTGTAAGCGATCAGACTTCGAGTGTAGCAACTGCTGGTACAATGCCCGAGACTATTGTCCGCGATACATCAAGCGCTGTTAAAAATGAACGCAACTCCTTTCAAAGCGGGCCAATCACCTCTGCTGACACGAGCTCTCATATGACTCCAAAAAACAAAATTATTGGTCCTAACGTTATCAAACTGGAATTGCCTGACATCGAAACGAGTGTCAAGAGTACGAGAAAAGCTACGGACACAGCTAACGCCGGTGATACCACCGATGTCAAACTCAAAGCCGGAAATGGCGAAACGTTGCTTTATTACCCTCAAAGCAAAAAATCGTTCGTTTCCAAACGGTTTAAATCTTTTTTGAAAAACATAAGCCCTAGCAAAATCAAAAAATCGCGTGTTAGCGATCGACCAACGGCTGGTACAATGCCGGAGACTATTGTCCACGATAAATCAAGCGCCATTAAAAATGAACGCAACTCCTTTCAAAGCGGGCCAAGCACCTCTGCTGACACGAACTCTCATATGACTCCCAAAAACGAAATTATTGACCTAAAAGAAGAAAACAATCCAAAGATAAGTGATGACGTCCAACCAGAATTCAAGAATCGTAATCCTGCAGCCAACGAGGACCATACAGGTCACGAAATCAGCAAGGGAGCCCCATCCGACGTCATACTAAAAATCAACGGAGAAACTTCATCTGAAGTCAAACCAGAAATCAACGTAGAAACCTTATACGACGACAAACCAGAAATCAAAGTGGAAACTTTATTCGACGATAAACCAGATATCAGCGTGAAAACCCCATCCAAAGTCAACACTGGCGCCACCAGCCCGCGCAAGTTGCGCCATTAATGCTTGAATTATTGTGCGGAAGATTGGATCGACTCAGACAATACGAAAACGATCATTTGTTTGTTGCATTTGCGTAGCAGGCAATCAAGGCGACTTGATGTGCAACAAACTGTCCGAGAATCTGATTGAATACATGCTATAGAAACCGTCCGCCCCCATTAGCCCCTTTGCATGCTGTGATTTACATTATTAAGCCGATTTCTTCAGCACCTCGCAACTCGGTCGTTCCAATACATTTTTTGTATCGACCTCTGTTGTAACGGGCTAAAGTTGCCCTAATGTTACACAGTCCCCGTTAAGTACAATAGGTGTTCTTAAGGAGATGGTCAATTACTAAATAATAGTAATTAGACCCAACACTCGGGTGTGGTGCACATTTGTGACCAACCCTTGTGGATGTGATGCACATGGGTGCATTCACATTAGGAGGGATGACGCCCAGCGTCATCCNAATACATATTAAATGATATCTATAGAGATAACATTTTAATTGGTAAAAATAGGTATTTGTATTTAATTCTATTAAATATAAATCAGTCTGAAAATTACTACCTACTTGGGAAGTGCGCACGAGGAGACGGATTACCGCTCCCGTGACGTCACTTCACCAGAGTTCTTAGTGTGTTGGGTGAGGTCGCTTGCGCGCCCACCACAACTTCCTCACTGCACGCAAGAGAAGCAGGTGCAAACCGCTTCCTCGCTGTGCTAGGGTGTGTGCTTAAGTAGAGCGTGGCCGCATTGCGACGTGCCCGCCTACAGCTTGTTTGCTACGACTTAGCTGTCCAAGTCAAAGGCTCCAATGAGTTCCTTCATATGTTTGTTCATTGCTAGCCTCAAATGCCCTAGAAATCGTTCACGTGATGACCGAAAGGAATAATAATTATACTTCAAGGAAGGTACTTTGGTTGAATATTCCAGATTGCGCTGAAGAGGAGACAATACACGTTGCCGGTATGAAGCTAACGATACTTCTTCCTCGACTTGCTATGAAAACAACGCTTTTAGTTTTTGCCTTCGAATGTTCTAACGCATAAGACGAGAGGGTAATCGTCATGTGTTCGCCTATAAGGGCTTAACATTTGTATCTTTGCGATGCGACAAAACAACGTAAGCCCTTCTGTGTAATCAATTCTTGACCAGGATGACCATAAGTCACCCGCATTTAAGTGGGGCTGCTGTTGAAGTCGTCGACCATAAACAGCGTGCTGAACGCCCTTGGTACCTAGTTCTCAGTGCCCGTGTTTGTTTATCTTGAAACATTATGTCCTCGAAGTTCGAGCAAATCTAACAGTCTGACACTTTGAATTACGTCTTTACTTCGACGAAGTCATTATTGCTGTCGGTATTGAGACATACTTGACATGGTGCTGTTTATTAAACCAATAGCAATACCGCCAATTGCAAAGTCAGTATATGACCGCACAGCTGTTACGGGGCACCTTTTGCTAGTTACTAGTCATCCTACACTGATTGTAGTGAAGGTGAGGTGCCTCGACTACTTCACGTACACGACGTGCAGAGGAAGGTTCTGAGTAGACTTAGCTACAAAAGGTAAACTCTAAGCTTTAGAATAGGGAAAAAAGTTAAACTGTATTAATTAATTAAGTTCTTGCATAACAACCTTCTATCTACTGGCTTTAATAAAGGGAATCGATATTCCCAAAACTAAAATTGGAAACCTCACAACTATTTCTTAAATTTATTTTTATTAAAATTGAAATAAACTGCTCCTACTTTAATTATTACTCGCACCATTTCCTTTTGAAAAAAATTAATTTGCAAACTAAAATTGTTATTCCCACAGCTTCTTTGAAGATATTAATTGTTATAAACACAAAGGCGAAAAAAATGTATCATGAAAAAAAATCTACGAAGCAAAAATCTAAGAAAGAAAAACATCTGATTTATTACTTAAGCTTGTCCTGGATCTGAACTAGCCAAAAGTTGCGTTCCTTACTAGTGGAGTGGTACTGCAAAATTGCATCAGCCGAGATAGTTTGCACCAGTCTGCAGTTGAACAGCTTGCCAGTGGTTACTATTGACATGCAAAAGTGTTAACGCCTTTCCTTTTGCTACTGTGGTGTATGGTATGAAAGAAGTGCCGGATGAACCTTTAGTCAAAACAACCGCGGGCCTTGAATAGTAGGTAGCTGCAAGAGTGGCACACTTAGGAGAAGCAAATTTGTTGCTTACTGGTTTTGGTCCATTGCTTTCACAACTCAGCTGTTTTTCCATTTAATCAAAATTATTCTAAAAGTCTGTTGCCAAACCACTTAGCGCTTGCAGTAAATTGACAGCAGATCAGAACGCACAGAACACCAGCTTAAAGGCTTACTGTCAAACAAAGCATCCGTGATAAGCAGGTGAGCAATTGCTCGAAAATCACAGTTTCGTATGTCCCTCTTAAGTCGCGCTCTGTGTAATATCCCAATATATAGCCTTCAATGAAAATGGAGCGAGTTTTTGACGATGGTCGAATTCGCCATCAACAATTCGGTGCATGCGTCTACAACGCATACACCGTTCCCCATGAATGGCTTACGCTGTTCATGCATACCCATTCAATTAAAGGGATCCTCTAGTATAAGGAGGGTGGACTCGCACGAGCAAAACCATCTCTGACTCATGCTCATCAGGCGTCGAAATTACCAACGACACGAATGATGTCGATGTCGAAGCAATCGACATCGAAAGAGAGAAAGATCTCATCGCAGTGCGCACAAAGCGCGCTCAAAAAGACAAAGCAAATGAGTCAGCAGAGGAATTGTGCTGGCTCGAGAATCAGTAGTCCGTTTCGTACAGGATTCCACTGCTAACGCAGTGGACTGGCGGAAACGGAGCGTAGACAAACCTGGAAGAGCAAATGTTCTTTCATTTAAAAGTGATGATCTAGTAAGACTGTCTACGGTAAACTTACCTAAGCATATAGTCACTAATCTGGGTAGTAGTATAGTACTAACCAAGTTCATTCGGTCATTCCGTGTACTGCATCGCAGAGGCAATGCGTACACAATAGATTTGCCACGAAGGATGCGAACGCATCCTACTTTTACGTTGGTTGGCTCCGCCCGAACAATCAGTACGCAATTTCTTCCGAGGACGGATCTGGCCACCTCTCCAAGAAGCCCCAAAAGGCTCTTGTGTGATCACGAAACAGACTCTCATATTGAGTCTGGAAATTCTCATACCGAACCTGAAGCTCCTCGAAATCGCGACGAGCTGACGACAGCTCGTCACAAAAAGAGCGTGATACTTCCGTTCGTACTCCAACATTGAGTACGCACTTTTCGAACGGTCTTCCAACCATTCGATACGGTGAGTTGCACCGTCTGTTTAAAGGAGTGACGCTTGCCGCGCTCGTGATCAAGACCACATTGAGGTAGTGGTCGAGTTTGTCGATCATCGACTCTAGATCCGACACGTCGGATCTAATTTTCCGTCCCCCACTCTAACCATTAATGGATTCCCACGGTGGTAAACGTTTCATTGTGGAACGCATCGTAAACCAGCGTGATGTGAAGGGGCAGCGAACGAGTTATCTGGTTCGCTGGCGCGAATATCCACCATCGCATGACAGCTGGTAGCCTCCAACTGGTTGTTGACGTTGAGGGCCTTGTCCGTTAGTTTGCGGAGACCCATCGATGGATCAGAAGGTCCATCGCAAAAAACGCGCCCCTGCTTGTAAATCGATTGCAAAACGTCAATCGCATCGCGCATCTTGATAGTGATGCGAGCCCTTTCCCAGGGCGAAGAAAGGGATAAAAATCCCTTTTCACTCGTTCCGTGTTGTCGACACCCACGGACAGGGATCAACCCAAAAAAGGCATGGAAGTCCTGCCTCACGAAACAACCGATGAATTTTAAACCTGGACCGGTCGGAATTCTAAAGCATTTAGTGCAGAAGAGGTTCGATTCATCTAACGAATTGATCAAATTGAGCGTCTATCAAACTTACCGCGAATCGCGTTGCGTCTTTGAAGACAGGCTTTGCGTCCAATGTCTTTGACATTGGGAATGATTGCGTTCCAGGCTTGCATCAGTGAACTTTGTCTCGCTTGTGTTGCCACTATACCATCGATGCTTAAGAAAAACATCGAGATAAAAATTTTCCTCAGCGCGAAAGTTCTTCGCGCTGGGATCAAGGCCATGTAGCTTTGTCGCAATAAATAAGGGATAATTATTGTGAGGAGTAGTCTCTCCAGACAAGTTACTGACTAGCCATTCTGGCAAAAATCACGGCTTCTTCTCAGGGGCAAGATGACACATTTTGTTGTCTGCACTCCCCTGAGTGGTACCCACTGAAGCAGGGGTACCATAAGAATGTTTATTACGATGGCTTACGCCATCGTCATCACCACGCACAGGGTGTGGGATAAGTGTGGTGGAAGGCACGGGAGACGGTGCTGGCGATGAGAAATCATCCTCATCGACGGAATTAAACATGCGACCCCCTTCGGAGATCAACTATGAATGCGATTTGGACGAGATGGCTGACTCGGGGAGAGTGGAACAGTCGCCTGAACATCGTCACGCGACTGACTATGAGCCTTCGAATGAGGGGGCTCAATCGGATAGTCGTGGTAATAGCGTTCGCTCATTCGACATCGTTTTCAATTAAGGGGTCTTATAGTGACCACTCTATTCAATGACTGTCAGAGTGATTATGATTTAAAGGGGGGTGATGTAACGGGGTGTTTCGTTACAAAAAAATAACACTTAATGATTTTAAATAAAAAACATTACCTAAAAGGTAGATAATATTAAGGGGATATTACTTTACATAGTAACATTCGAAAAGCTTATTCATTGGTAGACATAGGACATTACATCTACTTGCTCCGCGGTTCAGTTAGCGCGGACGCGCGCAGAGAGAGAGGCAGATGAGACTTTATTACATGGTTTGTATAAGTAAATAATTAATTTAGTAGAAAATAGATAGAAATAGAAGAGCCTAATCATATTAAATACAGTTGACTTCTAACCCTCTTTAAAGCAGGTGTTTAAAAGAAGGTCTTTCTCTGCACGTTTTAGTGTACGTGAAGTGACGTGTGACACCACTTGCACTGAAGCAGTGCAAAAAAAGTGGACTTGTACTGAAGCAGAAAAAGTCGGCAGAGCCCCGTTTCACCGAGGGTGGTAACATAGAATAGCTGGATGAATTGCGTCTTTAGAGCCAAGTAAGGGTTGTACTGGCCCCACCATGGCCAGTGACCGAAGTTGAAGGGGTTAGATGTAGCCCCGGGATACACCGTTTGAATCCAGCGGTCGACCGTATCTTCGCATAGGTAAGCCACTTAACCGGAAGAGGGCTATCAAAATAATTGTTAGGAAGTAAGCAATTTGTGAACCACCCTTGTGTATGTGATGCACATAGGTGCATTCACATTAGGAGGGATGACGGCTAGCGTCATCCTAACGCGATGTAACTAGAAAGATACTCTCGCAATACATATTAGTGTTATCTGCAGAGATGAGATTTTATGATTGGTAAAAATAGGTATTTATGTTTAATACGATCTAAACTAAATTAGCCTGAAAACTACTTCCTACTTGATGAGTGCGCACGAGGAGTCGGATCACCACTTCCGTGACGACACGTTTACCAACGAACTTAATGAGTTGGGTGAGGTCGCTAAGGCGCCCACTACAGCTACCTCACGGCACACAAGAGAAGACGGTCAAACCGCTTCCTCGCTGTACTAGGGTGTGTGTTTAAGTAAGTGTGTGGCCGCATTACGCCGTACCCGCTTACACTTGGTAGCACTTGAAATCCTTCCAACGACCCGCATCTCTGCGTGTGTACGTGAGGATGAGCCTCAATATCGATTAAGCTCATTTTCTTCACCTCCTCGAACATCATCGGGAGGTGGCAGAGCACTTGGCGCAGGGACTTGGTGAACAAGCCCTGGCCAGGCTCTTGGGCAATCCTCCTGAGCAACATGTTGCTCAATTGGAGAAGTTTGAGGCGTTTGTGCTCGGATAGCAGAGAGCCGAGCCCAAGTTACAGAGCCATGCTGCGGTGGAATCCGTCACTCAGACTCAGGATGAGCTGAGGCATGAGCAGGGTCGGAGCGAGGCTATTAACAGGACTGTTGAGATTCTCTCTGCCCGGTCGCATCAGCCGAGGCCCATTCTGTTGGACCCGCCCAAGTTCGACGGAACTGCAGCGCACACGATTGTCCACTGGCTTTTAGCCGTGGAGCAATGCGGTGTCGCGCAGCTCATCGAGGACGACAGCCGGATGGTGTCGTACGCCATGTCGCATCCGCGCGGTAAGGCCTCAGAGTGGGCTTACTCGGCGCTTATGGCGGACATTAAGGCGTTCCCTACATGGGCGATCTTTAAGGAAAAGGTTCGCGCCATGGACCAGCCGCCGAGCAAGAAAGAGTCGCTTCAGGTGCGCTTCTTTGGAGCGTGACAGGCGAAGCGATCTCTGCAAGAGTACGTGCAAGAGATGCGCTCGCTATCGGCGTCCATTACCGTAGGTCCGATTCCGGAGCACCTTAAGGTGTCCACGTTTATGAACGGACTACGGCATGGCCCATCGCGACAGGCTTTTTTCAGAAAGGTGCCGTCGACGATGGAAGAGGCAATCCAAATTGCCTTAGTTGAGGAGCAATCCTACAACAGTGCCTCGGCGACAGCTTGGTATAAGCCGTCGGCCGAGAGGACAGATGCCACTCCTATGGAGTTGGGCAATGCAGACGTGGTCTGTTTTAAATGCGGCAAGCGCGGCCATCTGATGGCTCGCTGCTATGCCAGGGTCCCTGCTGGGGCAAAGATGTCCAACAAGAGGACTCCTTACCTAAATGGCGATGGCAAGAACCAGCGTGACGCATGAGTTCTGCATCGACCTCTGAGGGGTCGGGAAATGCAGGAGCGCAGTAGTGGCGGGATGCCCTACTGACGGGGACTCTGAAGCTACCCCTAAGTTCAGAGTTGTCGAACAAATGGGTAGCATAGTCCCTGAGGTCTCGAAATTTCGGACCTCAACCCTGCTGGTCTATAGCGCTCATGTAAGAGGCTATGACCAGGTGATGACCCTCCTAGTGGATTCGGGTGCATCACAAAATTTTGTGAAACTCGCGGCTCTAAGAAAGAGACCGGCGATGTCTAAGTCGCTTTGCCAGGATGGCAAGCGAGAAATGGCGACCATTCCTTTAGCGAACGGCGCGCTCGTTTAGTCTGAGGGAGTTCAGGTAGAACTCGCCTTCAGCTTTAGTGACTTTTCTTGTAAAGAGAAGTTCATTGTGCTAGGAATGGAGAGTCCGTATGACCTCATCCTAGGCATGCCATGGTTGGCAAAGTACCAACTATGGATAGACTGGCGTACACGCACAGTTGCAAATTATACGCAGGACACCGGAAGGGATGTGCTCCTACGAGAGGCGTATGCAACTGATGTCGTGTCAAACACAGTTGAGGGTGCGTTGACGGGATGTGAAACGTCACCAATTCCTACCCAGCTCGTGGAGACTGAGGTAGAGAAAAAGACGATGACAAGTCGTCATGTGTCCCATAGTCCTGCACAGAGCCGATAGCCTGTGGCAGTAGACAGCGAGCTGACAGGAAGTCAAGCGTTGCATGAACCGGCACAGTGCCTAGAGCCTGGTGCGGGTGGAAGGGGTGCGTTAGTCAGGAAAGCAACGGCACCCACTTCCCAGACAAAGGTCGTGGTGACTCGAAGAATGAGTACCCGACAGACTAGGACGATCAAAGGCACGTCTAAACGAGTGACCAGTGGATCAGTTCCTATTAAAGAAGACGTGCCTTCAAACGAGGTGTTTGAGGCCGTCCAAGACGAAATTGCGGAGGCATCCTCAGTTGAGGTGCTCCGGCAAGTC
>NW_027152062.1:1119678-1132938 GCF_004359215.1 Bremia lactucae | reverse complement strand
GTCATCTCTTATCAGTCCCGGCTATTAAAAGCCGCGGAACTGAATTACCCTGTGCATGACAAAGAGCTACTTTCAATAAAGTATGCTCTTGTCAAGTTTCGTGTGCACCTATTGGGCACCGAACCATTTGTGGTTTATACGGATCACGCATCACTGCGGACCGCAATAAACTCACCGCACCTCTCGCCTAGAATGGCAAGATGGCTCACATTCTTCTCTGAATTTAATTTCAAAGTTGAATATAAGCCGGGTAAGTCGAATGTCTTGGCTGACGCTTTATCGCGCAGACCAGACTTCGAGGTTAGACACCAGGAAAGTGTGTCTAGTGCGAAAGCACAATTTCAGCCGTCAACGTTAGCAGCCATGAAGGCATACCACGTGACGAGCTCATTGGCTTCTGAGATAAAAGAGAGCTACAGTCAGGACGACCACTGTCGCCTGCTGCTGGATCACTTCGGTGGACGAAAGGTTTCCCTTCCGTCGCACCTGAATATTAAGCTAAATCGCTTTAGCTACTGTGATGGTCTGTTATGGCATAAGCTGTCACCTTGTGATCCCTTGAGATCTATGTGCCTCATGACACAGATCTCAAGCTGATGATCCTTCACAAGCTCCATGATGCGCCATCTAATGGGCATCTGGGCCGTGAAAAGACATTCTTTCGAGTGCCAGAGGAATTTTGGTAGCCACACCAATTTAGATGGGTGGCCAACAATGTTTGCGCTTGCGAACAGTGTCAGCGCATTTAAGCCTGCACCGTACAGCAGTGTGCCACTGAAGCCGCTACCGATATCAACCTACTGTTGGAAGTAAGTAAGTCTGGACTTCATGTTTGGCAAGCCGCTTGAATATAAGGGTCGGCCGGGGCTCGTTGTCTTTGTAGACAGACTGATCAAAATGGTGCATTTAGAACCATGCAAAACAGCGATCACAGGCGAGGAGGCAGCTCTCTTGTACCCGGATCATGTATACCGACTACACGGGATGCCTGAGTTCATACTATCGGACCGCGATCCACGTTGTACGTCTGGGTTTTGGCGACATGTGTTCGAGCTGCTAGGTAGCAAGCTCCATATGTCCACCGCAGATCATCCCCAGACCGATGGCCAAACAGAACGTGCCAATCGGTTCGTGGCGGATGTCTTACGCACAATAGCAACTCCCAAAGAATGGAGCAGCACTCGCCCTTTTTTTTCGGGTCGTTATAATTATAGTGTGTCCACGCCAGTTTGGGTGAGACACCGTTTTTTATCAACGGATTGCGCCATCCTCGGACGCCAGTCTCGTTTGTGCGCAGCCCGAGTCTTAGTGGGGGAGGGCCCCTCACTATGCTCGGTGCGAAAGATGGACATAGTTTCGTCAATATGACGATGACCCGCGAGGGTATTATCTCAACGACAGAAACTTTCCCTAGTGAATCTGCCAGTTAAGCAGTGGTAAAAAAATTACGTCCTATGACCGACCTCTCGGCGGTGTCACAGGCGAGTTTGATGCTTAAATCGTGAGCGAGACTAAACGCTTTGTGGATGAGCGTTTAGCCATACCACGGAAAGTCCGTGACGCGATGGCAAGTGCACAAAACAAACAAAAAGAATATACGGACCGAAATGGTCGCAAAAACAGTTACGCTTTAGAGTGGGTGAAAAAGTACTATTAAGTTCTGCTACCCTACCTAAAAATGCAATTTCTGTACTACCTGGGGGTACTACGAAGTTGATGCCGCGTTTCATTGGGCCCTTTACGGTGTTGAAGAGGTTGGAGACCTAAATTATAGGCTCACCCTTCCCCCGTATATAAAGACGCACCCCGTATTTTACGTTGGTCGTCTGAAACGGTATGTAGACCCAAATGAGGTCACATACCCCCATCTGGTTAAGGAGACGATGGTGACGCCGACTGTGAGTCGAGCGTCGTTCGGGTGAGGGGGACGGTGAAGGCGAAAAGCTATCAGACCGATCCCTCCTTCCACGAACAGGACTCGGAGAGCGAGGGACATCACGCGAGTAACGCGGCCCTCAGCATTATCTTCTCCAGAAGGTCCAAGCGAGTCTTCAAACTTTCATAACCCTGGTGAGCCTTCGCTCGGACATCATAAAGATCCGAGGTCAGTCGCGAGGCTTGACTCTCGAGATCCACAATACGTCGTTCAGCAGCGCTTAGTGCCTGTGACTGAACGGACGAAGGTAAGACAGCCGCGGTTAGGTGGGCGAGATCGCCACTCCTATCGAACGACGCCTGCACTGATTATTGCGGGTGGGAATCAACGCTTCTTGTTGTAAGGTTGCTTGCCCAACGCTCCGTGAGACAAATGTATCATATCCTCGTCCAATGGAAAGGTAACCTGAAGAGTTTTGACTCTTGGGAACCGATCGATACCCTACGTATTGATGTGCCCGGCTAGGTGGCTGCCTATGAAAAGGAGCACCATCTGAGGCATCTTCGCTAGTCTCACATGGACTAGCAGAAGTAGCGTTGTGAAAAGAAACAAGGGGTACAGTACCGCCCATGAATTTTTAGCAAGCAGGCGAAAATAACTCGTTGCAATCGCTGTTTCAGCACATCGGAATGAGGATGAATGCGGAGCGTGAATTCCGCCTCGTATTGGTCGGGAGTTTCATTTGAATGCAACACGACCGAGATCGGGAAAATACGCCCAAGCGATTTTCCCTAAGCCCTCCATAATTTAAAGACGCCATAATAATTATGTGCGTCTAGAAGTGCGCGCTCTAGGAGCGACGCTCTTGGCCCATTTATACGAGGCCATTTAGATGGTGGGGGCATCGGTGATATGCACCCTTCACATAGCCACGTTCAAAACTACTGGCTTTTGTCACGACTGAGCACGTTTACGTGTCGTCGGCGGAGCTTTAGGGTCCGAATCTTCTATGTCATAACCATTATGGATAATGGTCGGAGCGATAGACGTTGAGATTTTACCTAACGGATAGCGGCTGCGCCATTATGGGCAGCGCTCTCATTAATGGTTGCTGCGCTATCCAGCGCAGACGACGAGATAGCACCAGTAAAAAAAAAAATGTTGATGTCTCCATGTTATAATCACTGAGAAAAAATTGAATGGGCAATATTGCGCCATCCTCCTTCCTCATTAGCTCGTTGTCCGCATCACTACTATGAGATGACGGCAACGGTGTCGACTCTTTGTAGTCGACAATGAGCGACGGATCAACATTCTCACTATTTAAGGTAGTGTGTCCATTAAGCCCCATTAACGCGACAGCCGCAGTAGCTGTCGGCGTTTCGTCTAAGGCATTGGACGCTGCCGGTATGCTAACGCGGTGCGTGCCCTCAGCGCGTGGTTGAGTGAGTGTCTTCGCAGGCGACCCATTAACGTTGCCCTTTCATGTGGCATATTAGGCTCTATGTAAGATACAGGTAGCAAGAGTAAAAATGAGAATGAAGCGGCGCGTAAAGCAGCTCGCTGTTTCTCTGTCCTCTTTGACAGATTTCAAATGTAAATTCGTTCTTAAACGAGTGGTTTGGTGCGTCGCGGATGCGACGGTTAAGGCCATGTTCAATTTTTATTGACTCAGGAGCGTCTTGCAAGTCGTTTCTTCAATGGAAGCCAGCGATATACTGAAGCGCTTAAAAGCCATGAAGGTGATACAAGTCGCTATCAC
The DNA here is from genome assembly GCF_004359215.1 of Bremia lactucae. Taxonomy (NCBI): domain Eukaryota; phylum Oomycota; class Peronosporomycetes; order Peronosporales; family Peronosporaceae; genus Bremia; species Bremia lactucae. The sequence goes on along the minus strand of NW_027152062.1, from coordinate 1,129,300 downwards.
ATTCTTTATATAAAAGGGTATAATTTTACGACTTTGACACTACAGAATGATGTCTTGTCCTAGATTTGAAATTGATTTATGGTCTCATCCTCAAAACCACCTGGCTTGATTGCCATGAACCAGACTGACTGGAGGTATAAGACCTTCGGGGCAACGCGCAATGTTCCTAGCGAATTTTGGCGAGCCATGAACCCACCTTTGCTCAGGCAACAGAAGAGCTATTGGCGCGAGCCACTGACGGAAGCGTCAGTGTGCTGGTCATTGGAATGTCTGAGTTAATGAACTACTAAGTAGAAGCATTAGTCTCGAGCGTGGCTCGTTAACTATCAATGTAATGGCACGTACTCCGATGAGTGGTACTCGCTGTGAGAACGAATCAAGGGATGTTGAAGCATTGTGGCCTAGGGCCGAGTCATCAAGAATGGGATCCCTTTGATGCAAGTGGAGTGGCAAGTTTTTTTCCACCAAGTGAGGTGGACCGAGGTGGCACCACATAGAGTGTCGGTAGTCAGCGTTGGCAAAACGCCAAAGCGTTCCGGATAAGACCCGTTAAATGCACGTGCAGTGACACGTTATCGTTTTATGAATGTTAACAATGAGTTAAATAATTTTTCACCGGATGCCGGATCGGACGCCGGGTCTCATATAGAACAAAGTCAGGTCGAATGACCTGTTAAACTGTAAGAAATGAATTTTCCGACCTCTATGAGGTGTATGGTCTCGAGATCGAGGCAGCATATACAAAAGTCGGGCACCAGAAGACGCGAATCCGTCTGTAATGTCAAAGAGTGATACTAGCGAGCAGCTATGGAAATATTTTAAGTTATTTTCTATATTTACACTCGTCAAAATTATGACTGGTAAACTTGTGGGTTAAGGTAGCATTACATACTTTCTTAGAGCTAGACAAAATCTTTGTGGATGAGTTCGGCCGGGCTTTAACTTATCTGACATGGTGGTCATTTGACCCGATACTGAGTTAAATGCACCATCGCTTCTCGATGAAGCCACTTTTTAGGACACAAAAGCGGTGCTTAGTGCGCGTAGCGGATCATCGATCCTTAAATATCCTTTAAATCCGTTCTGTGTGTTTGGTCTTAGGAATTCCAAGTAAGGAATACAAAGATGTAGTGTGTCACAATCGGTTAAGGAATACAAAGATGTAGTGTGTCACAATCCACCGTCTTTTTAACGTTTTGAAAGAGGTGTACGTCATGCAATGAAATGTTACCCGAAATGCTGTGTTACACGACAGCGGCTTTTACAAAAGGAACAGTGTGACGTCATTAAAGATTTATTTCATGCGAAGCACAAGGCTGGAATAGTACGTGAGAGTAAATCCCCACATTCGACACCGACGTTTTATATCAAAAAATAATAATGGTAAATGGCGCGTTGTGCATTGTTATAATAAGTTTAATGCTACTGCTACTATAAACACCAATTCTTAAAAAGGAACAACATGGCGGGGTGTACGATGTAAGTACGCTCGACTTAGTCGATGAATATTAAAAAAACTACTCATGCGAGCTAGCGATACCCCGCTAACAGCGGTTAGCACCCTAGGTGGTGTGTACTGGGAATGGCGAGTCATGCCTTAGAGGCTTTCCAATACCCGGCTACTCTTGATCGTCTTGTGACGCAACTGTTTCACCCTCAAAGAAATTATGCACATACCTATTTTGATGACATGTTCGTCCATAGTCCTGCGGAGCGGGGTCGGTTGAATGTAAAATACCACGTAGACCACTTGCGAGTAGTGCTCGAGTGCATGCGCACATATAAGTTAAATGCCAACGCATCTAAATGCATTTTTGGTGTAGAATTTTTTTTCTTATATGTAGCTTCATTAGAGAGGGAGGCCTTAGAGCAGATCGTGTAATAGGTGAAAGCCACAGTTGATTGTCCGGTTCCTTAGAACCAGAAAAATTTGCGTAAGAAGCTGGGCCTACCCAACCACTAATACAGCGAAAATAACGCTGATATGACTCTGCCATTACCCAAATTTTATAAAAAGGATACGGATGGGTGCTGGACTAGCTACGATGTGACACTTTAAAGCGGCAAAGGACAGACTCATCCCTGCTCCAATTTCGGCTCTGCCAAATCCTAATCTGCCTTTCAGTGTCGTCTGTGACGCATACGACTTTGCCATAGATAGCTTTCTCATACAAACCGATGCAGACGAACGAAAACGCGTCATTGCGTTTGAGTCTTGGCAGCCTAAAGCTGCTAAAAAGCATTTCCCCGTTCATGACAAGGAGCGACATGCTATAAAGTGTGCTCTTGTCTATTCAGGGTCAATTGCTTAGGTCTGAAACTTTCGTGAATTATACAGATCATGCGTCGTTAAGTACTGCACCTAAGTCGCTTCACCTCTCGCAAGGATGGCTCGGTTTCGTTCTTTGCGGAATACTACTTCGAGGTGGCGTATATGCCTGAAACGCAAAACGCTTTGGCTGATGCATTATCACGCAGACCAGGTTATGAGCTTGCCCATGATACCACTGCCACGTCGCCAAACAGTGCCTTTAATCGTGTGGCATATGCCTAGTAAGAGCAGTCTGTAGCTTTGCTACAGGCTCTTAGAAGCAATCAGTGGGCCATTATGTTGTCAACATCGCTACTGTATCGATAACGGCCTTTTGTGTTATTGCACGGATGAGGCAGTTCATCCGCGTATCGTAATTCTTCATGCTGTCCTGCGTTGCTCGACGAGCTAGGGAACTTTCCGTTGCACGTAGTGCAGAAGCGACTTCGTCGCAAGAGTCATTACCAGTATCTAGTGAAGGGGCTTGGGTATCTCTCGTCGGAAAACTCCTGGTACCCCTTCGGCAAGATTTGCCCTACGCCGTTAACGTTTTTGAGTGCCATGCTCGAGGTCAACTTGCGTCGATCGAATATTTTCACAAGTAGAGGTGGGAATGGACGAATCCTCGGCCATCGCATGGCTTGTATCCGCGGTTGCACGTGCAACCGAAGCACTAGAATGCTGGCTAGTAGTACTAGTATCTTACTGCGGATGATACGCAGCATTGAACTGGCCTTGAACCTTCAGCTTTGCAGAATCAAAGCGTAGACCAGATATTTCTGAGATGTCGGACCTGTTGCACTCTCAAATGAAAACAAACTCGTTTTGTTTTAGAATCGTTCGTACATGAAACGATTTGAATTTCCCTCTTGAGGATACAGAAGCACAAAGTACCTTGGTCACGCAGACGTGTCAGATACTGACGTGGCGTCATAGCCTGTGAAGTGCGGTATCTCCCACGGAGAGCGTCGCGTGTAGCGATCTACTCCGGCGTCCTCGCCTCGGATTGGCAGTTGTAAGTTTCATGCGAATAGTCATTGTGATTTTTTGATAAAGTTTGAAACATTTATGATGTTTGTAGTTTAAACCGTTTATGCGTGCGGCAGACCGCATCTACTCCACTCCATGTTAATTGCAAAATTGCTAATTGCAGGGGTCTTGAATTGAAAGCGATGCTTTTAATAGATTCACAAGGAAAATTGTTAAGGGGCGAGATGTAAAAAACATCGGCTTTCTATATTGAAGGATTCATTATACTTATTCTTTCCGCTATGCTTTATAGCGACTTTACGTAAATAAAGGTTTTTTGTTAGCTATGTAATACCGCTGTGTTACCCAAAACTCTTCCGTGTTAATATTAGTAGGTAATTTGATTAGCTAAAAAGAAATGCATCGGTTGCGATAATCTTCATTTTAAAGTGAGAGCAAACCAAAAAAATCATACCAAATTTATTTAGGCATAATGCCGTCAATGTCAAAGCTTTGATTGGCTCCTTCCAAGGATTGGTTTTATCGAGCTTATCAGATTATAATGCACGACAATCGCCGAGGTTATAAATACCCATGCTTTGTCACTACGAAGTGTTGGCCGTCGCGCGGGATGCGTCTGCTATCGAAATAAAGAAAGCTTTTCGCCTCCAAGCGCTACGTTGGCACCCTGACAAGCATAAGCAAAATGGAACGTCAAGTGAAGAGGCAACGAAGCAATTTCAGGTCATTCAAAGCGCCTACGAGGTTTTGAGCAATCCGCACGAGAAGAAGTGGTACGACGAGCATCGCGAGCAAATTTTGCGCGACAAAGATAGCAAAAACAATGAAGGCGAGGATGATGAGCTCAATCTTTTACGATTTTTTAACACTTCAGTCTATTCGGGCTACGGCTCTGACGCGAAGAGTTTCTACTCTGTTTACGGGGATTTATTTTTGAAGGTATGTGGGTCAAAAGTTCGATTTTGGGAGTAAATATGATTCGTTGCTCATCTTTCGTATAGATTGATCAACTTGATTTGGAATGCGGTCAAGGCAAGAGGTCAGCAGCTGCACCTGCTTTTGGAAACGATGAGGCGTCAATAAATGCTGTCAACGACTTTTACAATCACTGGAAGAGCTACACGACGCAGCGCACATTCGCATGGATGGATGACTACCAGACGACACACGCATCGACACGACTTGTTAGGCGAGCAATGGAGAAGGCAAACGAAAAGGTGCGAGATGCTGCAAAAAAGGCATATATAATCGAAGTACGAGAGCTCGTGGAGTTTGTATGTCGCCGCGACCCGCGTGTTCAGAAATTTAATAAGACAAAGGAGCAAGAAAAGGCGCAAGAGATGGAGAAGCAACGCCTTGACTATGAGTCCCTGAAGCGCGAGAAACAAGCAGCTTACGAGATAGAACGACGTTTATTTCGAGAACATCAAGATGAGCTTTGGGCAACGAGCTTCATGAAAACAAGCCATGTTGCTGACCAAGATATTGAGGTTGAACTTGAAAAGCTTCGAAAAAAATTGGACGCAGACGTGCTAGCGTGTGATTTATGCAACAAGGTTTTTAAGTCGACGAATCAGTTGCAAAATCACCTTTTTTCTAAAAAACACAGGGAGAAAGATAAGGCACTTTGTTTCGGAAGCGTAAATGATAGTGATTTAGATAGAGCCTTAGAAGATGAGCTTACCGCAATGGTAAAATTGAAGTGTACTTTGATTGGTGAATCAACCACTGGGGACAGAAAACCTGATATCGAGTGTCTGGACTATATTGGAAAAGCCGCAGGAAAAAATGCAGAGGCTGAGCGTGTGAGAATCGAGAAGGAGTTCAAAGCAGCTGAGAGGCGCCGTGAGCGGAAGGAAATGCGCAAGCTTAAAAAAAAAGAGAAAGTAAAGATGATCGTAAATAGTGCGGTGTCTAAACAAAACAGACACGAGGAGGAGGAGGAGCGCGGTCATAGGAGGAAACAAAAGTAAAGGCTGTGGTTGAACCTGTATGGCCAAGCTCATCCATAACGGGAATGACACTAGTTGGCCTCCGTCTTTCGATGATTGTCATGTTCTCGGCTTGGCCTACGCTTGTCTAAAATTTCAAAGCAGCTTTTAGTTCTTGTGTATAAAGTCGTAGAAAAACCTCCGGTTTATAGAGTAAAAGCGACCCAAAAAGCGGCATCAAAATTAAATCCACATGGTGGCGAAGGATTCGTGCTCTTTCTTAGCAGAATGACGATTCTTTGTTTGCTAAAGCTTCCTTGACAACAAAGTTGCATGCAGATGAAGTACCTCAAGGCATTCCATCAATTGTGCCGCCAAGCCTTCTAGCAATCATAGAATTGCAAAGTGTTGTCAGCAGGAATAGCTGACCTGTTTCTTAATGTGAAGCTATTTCTACACGAGTGAATTAGTCCGTCTAATGAAGATATGCAAAACTGCTCGAGTTAGAAAACCCAAGTTGAAAGATATGTTGCAAGGAAACTGCGCACCGGTCCTGTCTCGCTACCAATGAAATCAATCGGCATTGTCGATGAGGCCAGGATGGCGTGATGGAGCACTTAGCTCAAGAGAGGTATGTATATGCCACCTTGCCATGTGTAACGTACGAGTGTACGTTATCACTTCGACGCTCAACGACACGAAACGCATAGAATTTTCTTGTAGAAGTTTTGCAGCTTTTCATATGTTTAACAAGTAATAAATTATACACGATAAAACGACCCGAGCATAGTTAGTGCAGCTTCGAACAATGTCGTGAGTTTTCTGCCAATCTGTCCTATAGTAAGCTCTCTTGCACATTTTTAAAGAATGCGACATTTCAGTATTAAACACTAAAGGCTGCTAAGTTCTGACAGCGTGTAACTCCAGAATTCAAGAGGTTAGTGTCTTTTGTTGATTTACAAGAAATGTCCTTACTAGATGCCCACTTTATGTATTACAAAGTCAACTGCGAGAACAGCACAGCCGAAACCGCACCGTAGCGTGCAGTGGCAATATGCAAAGTGATCGTGGTGTTGCGGTGGCGGCTAACGAGTGCACTCCACCAGAATACAGCACGCTGTCTAGCAACTGCTACGGGGTATGTAGCTCTTCGCTCTGCGTTAACTACGCATCGTCAAATACCAAAGACATGAACAAAGACAGCAGCGAGGCGAACTTTTTCTCTCAGGGATGCTCGACGTCTAATATTCCCTCGTGCAAATTAAACGTAACGTCAGGTGACTGCCAATTGCAGTGCTTAGTAACGAGCTGGAAATCACCGCAGTGGACGCTGACAATCGCCCAACCTCAGAGCGATAAGACAGATACAGCACTATTTCGAAAAATTGACGAGCTTGCGCTACCTCCGACGTTACAAAATCTGTTCGTTTATGTGCATCCAGCTAAAAAACACTTTATCTAACGCTCTCTTTCTTGCAGAACAATTGTGGGTGCGACGTCGAGCTCTCAGATTATTGTTCCCATTTCGTTTGCGCCAGACGCTCTTCGAAGCGGCACAGCACTGCAGCAAGTGTAAGTTTGTTTTGCTTATCATCATTCCTTATTTAAGAAAGTAACTATATAAATGTTTTTTGTGCAGTGTGATTTCTGACGTCAATGTTGGCGATTTGAAGACTAACATTTTTCCGGACTCTCTTCACACACTGTAAGCTCGAAATCGTTTCTTTTCTTTTTATCGACGTGACAAGACTAACATGGTACTACTACAGTATAATTCAGCGGTCAAAACTTACTCAATTCGATCCTCGTGGCCTGCGCGTATTTAATTTGTTGTCCACTCTGTATGTTCGCGTTTTCCAATTTTTAATGAAGGGAAATGCACTAATATCGAATCTGGTACCGAACAGAGATCTCCGAGACAATCAACTTTCCGAGATTCCTACAATTATATATGAAATGCGCAACTTATCTGCTCTGTATCTTCAGGGCAACATCATTGTTGATGCACATGTTACCCAATCACAACTCCAGCATTTGCAGAAACTTTCCGTTTTTGAAGCAAATTTGACTGTTGGTGGGAGCTGCTTCTCCGGTTACGAATTTATAACATGGGATGACAAAAGTGTTTGTTTCACAAGTGGTGACGGTCTTGGTAGCATTTATGGATCAGGCTATGACGAAGAAAGCAGTACATCGATAGCTAGCGAGAGCAAAAGCAGTCTTATTTTGCTGTGTATTGTTCTCGCGCTGTTTTCTTTCATAGCTCTGGCTGTCGTTGGCGGTGTTGTGCTTCTGCGACGATGGAAGCAAAAGGTCGCGAGGGGTCAGCACGATCAACTTGCGTCTGCTGATAGCAAACTCAAATTTCAATTAAAGCATTTAAGGGCACGAATGGGCGTCAACACCACCATTCACACCACCGATCTGGAGACCTCGCTTAACGAGTACAACTTTGAAGGAGGACTGCGAAAGACTAAATTCAAGGAAATACCTGTTAGTGAGGTGGTAACGCTAAAAGAATTGTCAGCTTCGGGACCTGTGCTAGTAATGCTTGCTGAACATCAAACGAAAGTAGTGCTTGTGACAAAGCTTGAACTTAGTAATGACGATGTCGAAGCGGCTTTGGATATGTTGCCGACGCTTTCACAGTTGCGTCATCCGCAACTTCTTTCAATCAATGGACTTGTTTGGGACGAACGGCATGCGATGACTGCAGTGTGTGAATACATGACACTTGGCACCCTCGAAGCTTACCTTCGGACTTCGGGTGCTAATCTTAATTGGATGAATTTTAAGATGAAAGCAGCTGCCGAGATTGCGCGGGGGCTCGCGTATCTGCACAGCCAGCACATGGTCACTTATGATGGACTAAACGGACAAAGTGTGTATGTAGATCCAATCAAAGGCTGTAAGCTGAACCCGATCCAAGCAGCACTAACGACAAATGGATCATCACCTTACAGCAGCCAGTCATACCTAATGCGCTGCGATTCCACCTTAAAGGCTTTCATGGCTCCTGAAATCTTGAAGGGGGAGATTTCTCGCTCATCATCAGATATGTACGCTTACGGCGTGCTCTTAGCTCACCTGGATACTTGCCAGACAGCAAACGAACTGACCAAAATATTGTGGAGGATACGGTCGCAATTTGGTGACTTAAAGGCCGACAATGCTACTCCATTTTCGTGCGACGGGACAGTCTCATCGAAAGATTCCAATTTTACACAGTCACGCAATAACCATTACAAAGATTCGTCCAGCAGCTCTCGTACGCTTCAAAGCTCTCGCGTCCTTTCATTGGAGGAGAGTCGTCTACAAATGACTTTTGTGCTTGGTCCTTGCAAAAGTGATGACAGAAGCTTTACTGGTACTTTCACATTCACACCTGATTGTCCAAACATTATTCGAGATCTGGCAGGTGCATGTCTTCAGTTCGATCCTTCGCTACGCCCTAGCGCGTCCTACATCGCAGCTATGCTGCGCATTTAGACAAATGTTGCATATAAGTAGCAGGAGGTCTAAAATTTTAAAGAAATATGTTTTATTATAAACTGATCCGGCAATAATTTCGGAAATGAGTAACACTATAGAAAGTTCTTACATTGTTCAATCCTTAATTTCCCGATTCTCACCACATGCGTAATTTGCCTTCTAATATTATATAAAAAGCTCCTTTGCAGCTCGGCCACGTTTTTTTAAATTTGGGTGATGGAAGCACTTGCATGCCGACCTAATTGTCCAGTTTGCCGACGCCAAGCAAGCTCCAAAACGGCTGTAAAATTGTATTTGCCTATATCGGCGTGCTCCTGTTGCAATTGTACGTTCTACACCAAGTCAACGAATAGTCGACATTTTCTTGGCGTCTCCGTAAAACAAAACGAGATAAGTTGTGTAGGCGGGCACGTCGTAATGCGGCCACGCTCTACTTAGGCACACACCCTAGCACAGCGAGGAAGCGGTTAAACCTGCTTCTCTTGCGTGCAGTGAGGTAGTTGTGGTGGGCGCGTAAGCGACCTCACCCAACACACTAAGAACTCTGGTTAAGTGTCGTCACGGGAGCGGTAATCCGTCTCCTCGTGCGCACTTACCAAGTAGGAAGTAGTTTTCAGACTGATTTATATTTAATAGAATTAAATACAAATACCTATTTTTACCAATTAAAATGTTATCTCTATAGATATCATTTAATATGTATTGCGAGCGTATCTTTATAGATACCTCGCGTAACGGATGACGCTAGCCGTCATCACGGATGACGCTGGGCGTCATCCCTCCTAATGTGAATGCACCCATGTGCATCACATCCACAAGGGTTGGTCACAAATGTGCACCACACCCGAGTGTTGGGTCTAATTACTATTATTTAGTAATTGACCATCCCCTTAAGTAC
>NW_027152062.1:1089534-1115559 GCF_004359215.1 Bremia lactucae | reverse complement strand
GGCTGCAGTGAGGCGATTTGCTCTCACGCACATGTCCCGCCTTGGCTCGCTTGTCGAAGAATTCATCGATATAATCGACTTGTGCTTTCGGCAACGGCCATTGCCTGGTCACACAATACTTGGTGCCAGGTTCGAGGTCTATCTCGTGCCCAATGCCTCTATCTGCTGCTAGGCGGCTCGGCACTTCTTCTGGGAACACATCGCGATGTTTCCACAGAACCTCAAAGAACGGACTGTCTCTCAAGGTATCACAGCCTTAAGCAGCGAACCGTTTATCTTTATCCGTTTCTAGGACGCTCTCGTCCATTGTGAACGACGAGCAACAGTCCACCAAGTTCTCTTCAGGAACTGGTGTAACTATTTCGTGGATCTTTCCTTCCTATAATTCGGCAAGGAGCAGATCCCACGACATCTCCGGGAGATTTACTATCTCCTCGGCAGATTTAAAGACTTGCCGGAGCACCTCAACTGAGGATGCCTCCGCAATTTCGTCTTTGACGGCCTCGAACACCTCGTTTGAAGGCCCGTCCTCTTCATTAAAAACTGATCCAAAGTTCACTCGTTTAGACGTGCCTTTGATCGTCGTAATCTATCGGGAACTCGTTCTTCGAGTCACCACGACCTTTGACTGGGAAGTGGGTGCCGTTGCACTCCTGGCTAGCGCACCCCTTCCAACCGCACCAGGCTCTAGGCACTGTGCCGGTTTATACGACGCATGACTTCTTGTCAGCTCGCCGTCTACTGCCTCAGGCTCTCGGCTCTGTGCGAGACTATGGGATACAAGACGACTTGTCATCGTCCTTTTCTCTTCCTCAGTCTCCACGAGCTGGGTAGGAATTGGTGACGTTTGACATCCCATCAACGCACCTTCAACTGTGTTTGACATGACATCAGTTGCATACGCCTCTCGCAGGAGCACATCCTTTCCGGTGTCCTGCGTAGAGTTCGCAACTGTGCGTGTACGCCAGTCTATCCATTAATGGTATTTTGCCAACCATGGCATGCCTAGGATGAGGTCATACGGACTCTCCCTACCTAGCACTGTGAACTTCTCCTTACAAGAGAAGTCACCAAAGCTAAAGGCGAGTTCTACCTGAACTCCCTCAGACTGAACGAGCGCGCCATTCGCTAAACGAAGGGTCGCCTCTTCTCGCTTGCCATCCTGGTAAAGCGACTCAAAAATTGCTGGTCTTTTGTTAGAGCCGCGAGTTTTACAAACATTTGCGAAACACCCGAATCCACTAGGAGGGTCATCACCTGGTCATAGCCTTATACAATAAGCGCTATAGACCAGCAGGGTTGAGGTCCGAAATTTCGAGATCTCAAGGACTATGCTACCCATTTGTTTGACAACTCTGAACTAAGGGGTTACTTCAGAGTCCGCGTCAGTAGGGCATCTCACCCCTACTCCGCTCCTGCATCTTCCGACCCCTCAGTGGTCGATGCAGAACTCATGCGTCTCGCACGCTGGTTCTTGCTAACGCCCTTTGGCAAGGGAGTCCTCTTGGTTGGCGTCTTCACCCCAGCAGGGACCCCGGCATAGCAACGAGTCATCATATGGCCAGGCTTGCCGCATTTAAAACAGACAACATCTGCATTGCCCAGCTCCATGGGACTGGCATCTGTCTACTCGGACGACGGCTTATAACAAGCTGTCGTTGAGGCACTGTTGTAGGATAGTTCCACAGCTAAGGCAATTTGGACTGCCTCTTCCATCGTCTACGGCACCTTTCTTAAAAGGGCCTGTCGCGATGGGCCATGCCGTAGTCCGTTCATAAACGTGGGCACCTTAATGTGCTCCGGAACCGGACCTACGGTAATGGACGCCAACAGCGAGCGCATCTCTTGCAGATACTCTTGCACATAATCTTGCAGAGATCGCTTCGACTATCGTGCTCCAAAGAAGCGCGCCTGAAGAATCACTTCGTTGTTCGGCGGCTGGTACATGGCGCGAATCTTTGCTTAAAGATCGCTTATGTAGTGAACGCCTTAACGTTCGCAATAAGCGCCGGGAGTAAGTCCACTCTGAGGCCTTACCGCGCAGGTGCGACATGGCGTACGACACCATCCGGCTGTCGTCCTCGATGAGCTGCGCGACACCGCATTGCTCCACGGCTAACAGCCAGTGGTCAATCGTGAGCGCTACAGTTCAATCGTACTTGGGCGGGTCCTTTCGAATGGGCCTCGGATGATGCGGCCGGGCAGAGAGCAGCTCAACAGTCCTGTTGAGAGCCTCGCTCCGAGCCTGCTCACGCCTCATCTCATCCTGAGTCTGATTGACGGACTCCGCCGCAACATGGCTCTGTGCCTCGGACGCGGATCTCCGCTGTCCGAGCACAAACGCCTCAAACTTCTCCAATTGAGCAACATGTTCCCCAGGAGATTTTCCCAAGAGCTTGGCAAAGGCTTGCTCACCAAGTCCCTGCGCCAAGTGCCTTGCCAACTCCCAATGATGTTCGGAGAGGTGAAGGAAACGAGCCCAATCGATATTGAGGCTCATCCGCACGTACACACGCAGACATGCGGGTTGTGGGGGGGATTTCGAGTGCTACGAAGTGTAGGCGGGCACGTCTAGATGCGGCCACGCTCTTCTTTGACACACACCCTAGCAAAGCGAGGAAGCCGTTAAACGTCTACTCTCGTGTGCCGTGAGGTAGTTGTGGTGGGCGCCTTAGCGACCTCATCCAACGCACTAAGCACTCTAATAAAGAGTCGTCACGGGAGCGGTAATCCGACTCCTCGTGCGCACTTACCAAGCCGGAAGTAGTTTTCAGACTGATTTATATTTAATTGTATTAAACATAAATACCTATTTTTACCAGTCATAAAATGTCATCTCTGTAGATAACAATAATATGTATTGCGAGCGTATCTTTCTAGATACCTCGCTTAACGGATGACGCTAGGCGCCATCCCTCCTAATATGAATGCACCTTTGTGCATCACATACACAAGGGTGGGTCACAATGTGAACCACACTCAAGTGGAGATCAAATTACTCTTTTTAAGTAATTGGCCATCCCCATAAGTACACTTTGTGTACTTAACGGGGACTGCGTATCATTAGGGCAACTTTAGCCCGTTAGAAAGCGAACATCCAAATGAGGTGGACAGACAGCGTGTTTGCAAATCAATAACGGCATTTAACAAGCTAAATTCCAGCCACCCAAACGCCGAAAGGTGCTCAACGAGATTAATCAGCTATAATAAACTGATCGTGTGCTTACTAACAGCTGATTTACCGTTTCTTGTGACCTTCATTATGAAGGCATTAAATTTTTGCGCTTGATTATTTTTTCACTGTTGTTTTTAATTTGGAAGAAGATTAGCGGCATTTGCGCTTGTCTACAGCTTTTCGTGTAATCCAACTCATAGACAGGCTTTGTATATCATGTACTAGGTCTTTAACAACGATTACCACAAGTACGTGTCTCTTGCATTCATGTGTCCTTCAGAATGCGTTGATCTCTCAGCAATTTTATATGGAGGATTGCAACAATATAAGGGCTTTTTGTTGTAACGAATGAACAAGTTTCTGTAACCTTGAAGATTTCTTTATATTTTCGTCTTCAGACCGTTTTCCTAACGCAATGATTAAGCCGAGCGTAGCTTCGATGGTTTTAACGATAAAGAACTTATATATGTTGAATGTTTTCATCGGCGGATTCGTAATTATGTTAAGCTCGGGCTCGGTGCCATGCGCAATGTAGTCAAAGCGTTCGTGACACCACGTTCTGAATTTAGGCGAGATTTTTTTTATCTTCACGCATAAGCGTTTGAGATAGGGATCCTCATTCTTTTCCACATAGTCCTCATCAAAGTCGGTAACTTACGGAGATGTCATATGACAAAGGTATTCGAAACACAACCGTAAGGTCAGCTGCTTGATCCCGAATCTCGAAAAGTAAATGAAAACGAATGCCAACACTCGGTGACAACAGTCTAATGGGAAAGGGTGCAACGGGATACGTTTCGGCTGTCAAACTTTAATGTAGTAAAATACGCTTCATAGGTAAAATACCGTTTTCTGTTAACACAGGTAAGAGCATTAAAGTCCTATTGATTCATGGAAAATACGTGTTCCAGCCACCAGATAGAGATCTAATGGCCAAAATCTATTATTAGGTAATTAAAGAAAGGCGTTTTGCATTTAAGACACAAATAAAGCTCACTTCATCTTTTGATGTAAAGCGTGGCGTGCCCTCCTAGCCTTTCTAAGGTATACTTCTGGGCACTAGTTGCCACTTGATTTTAGAAACTACTGGGTCCTTGAACTCGGAGCCCTTTAAGCTTTACGAGCTTGTGCAACTCTTAACTTGGCATTTTTATAAGTCCTATAATACAAAGTGATTTTTTAGTCAATAAGTCTTCTTCTGACTCAAGCTGTAACCGGGCACTGCCGACTTGTATAACTTCAGTACAAGTCCACTTTGCACTGTCTCAGTGCGAGTGGTGCCTCACGTCACTTCACGTACACAAGTACGTGCAGACGAAGAGTCTCTTTGTAACACTTGCTTTAAAGAGGGTTCATTAAAACTGTATAAAATATAATTAAGTTCTTCTGTTTCTATCTATTTAATACTAACACAATTATAAACTAATATAAAACATGTAATAAAGTCTTTTCTGTCTCTCTCTTTGCGCGCTTCCAGTGTGACTGGACCGCGGAGCAAGTAGATTTAATGGCCTATATCTACTAATGGATAAGCTTTTTGAATATTATTATCTTAACTATAATTCTTTAATTTATTATCTACCTTTTAAATAACATATTTATTAACAACCATTAAGTGTTAATTTAAATGTAACGATACACCCCGTTATATCACCTCTCCCTTTAACGACAATCCATCTGACTGTCATTGAATAGAGTAGTCCCTATAAGACCTCTTAATTGAAAACGTTGTTGATTGGTCAGAACCATCATTTTTAATTCTATCGCATGGTTGACAAGTCCATGCGGTATGCGAATAGTGCGGCGCCTTCGGCTGCGGTACATGCAGCCGCGGGCGACGCATTAATGTTTCTTGCGGCAGAGCGAGCGTCAGCCGTAGTATCATCTTCTCCCACAACATTAGATGTTGCAGGTGTGCACGTGGTGAGTCACCACGTGAATGCAGCCCCTCTTTGGAGGTCGACTATGAATGCGAGTCCGACGAAACGGCCGATTCGGGGAGAGCAGAAAGTCGCCTGAACGTTGTCAGGCGGCTGACTATGAGCCTTGGAATGAGGGGGTCAATCGGATAGACGTGCTGATAGCGTTCGCTATAGCATGTTTGGTTTCGACGATGAGGATGATTCTTCATCGTCAGCACCGTCTCCCGTGCCGACACTGCATTTATTTCTGTGCGTGGTGATGACGATGGCGTAAGCCATCGTAGTAAAAGTTGTTGTGATGTTCCTGCTTACCACTCAGGGGATCGTAGACGCAAACATTTCTCGTCTTGCCCCAGAGAAGAAGCCGTGGCTTTTGCACGAACAGCTAATTAATAGCTTGTCTGGAGAGACTACTCCTCATAATAAATATTCCTTATTTATTGCGACAAAGCTACATGGCCTTGATCCCAGCGCGAAAAACTTTCGCGCTGAAAAAGATTTTTATCTGGATGCTTTTTTTAAGCATCGATGGTATATTGGCAACAATAAGCGAGACAAAGTCTCGCTTATGCAAGCTTGGAGCTCGTTCATTCGCAATTTCAAAGACATTGGAAGCGAAGCCTGGCTTCAAAACCTTAACGCAATTCGCGTTAACTTTGAGTAATGAACTCCAAACGGTGCAATATTTAAGCTGCATCGGTTGCTTTCGTGAGGCAGGACTTCCATGCCCCACTTGGGGTGGTCCCTGTCCGTGTTGTGTCGACAACACGAATGCGAGTGAAAGGGGATATTTATTCCCTTTCTTCCCCTGGGAAGGGCTCGCATCTCTATCGAGATGCGCGATGCGATTGACGTTTTGCAATCGATTTACAAGCAGGAGCGCGTGTTTTTCGATGGACCTTCTGATCCATCGGACGGGTTTCGTCAAACTGACGGACAAGGCCCTCCACGTCAACAACCAGCTGGGAACGAGGCTCCCAGCTGTCGTGCGAAGGTGGATAACCGCGCCAGCGAACCACATAACTCGTTCGCTACCCCTTCACATCACGGTGGTTTATGATGCGTTCCACAAGGATACATTGACCACCGTGAAAATCCACCAACAATGGTTGTGGTGGAGGAGAATAAATTAGATCCGACCCATGTGTCGGATCAAAAGTCGAAGATCGACAAATTCGACCGCTACTCCCATGTATTGGAGGAGGTTCTTGAGCACAAGCGCGGTGAGCGTCACTCGTTGGAGCAGACGGTGCAGGCTCACTATATTGAATGGTCGGAAAACCGTTCGACGAGTGCATACTCAATATTGAAGTACGAACGGAACTATCACGCTCTTCGTGATGATCTGTCGCCAGCTCATCGCGGTTTCGAGGATCTTCGGACTAACATGAGAATCTCCAGATTCAGCATGCGATACTAGTTCGTGACCAAAAGAATCTTTGACGGGTTCTTGAAAAGGGTGGCCAGATCCGTCCTCGGAAGAAACTGCGTATTGATGGTACGGGCGGAGCCGACATACGTAAACGTAGGATGCGAACGCATCCTACGTGGCAATACTATTGTGTAACGCTTTGCCTCTGCGATGTAGTACACGGAAAGGCCCAATGAACTTGAGTAGTAGTTTACTGCTACCCGCAATAGTGACTACACGCTAAGGTAAGTTTACCGTAGAGAGTAGTACTAGATCATTATTTTAAATGAAAGAACGTTTGCTCTTCTATGTTTGTCTGCGTTCCATTGCTACCGGTCCACTGCGTTAGCAATGGAATCCTGTACGAAACGGAATACTGATCTTCGAGTCAGCAGAAATCTCTCTGCTGACTCATTTTTTGTCTTTCAGTGCGCTTTGTGCGCACTGCTATGAGGTCTTATTCTTCCTCGACGTCGGTTGCTTCGACATTGACATCATTAGTGTCGTTGGTAATTTCGACGCGTGATGAGCATGAGTTAGAAATGGTTTTGCTCGTGCGATTCCACCCCCCTTAAACTAAAGGATCTCTCTAATTGGGTGGGTATGCGTGGATGACGTAAGCCATTCACGAAAAACGGTGTATGCGTTGTAGACGCATGCACCGAATTGTTGATGGCGAATTCGACCATCGGTAAAGACTCGCTCAAATTCGGATACGTTTGGACGCAACCTCGAAGTATCTCTTCGAGGAAGCTATTTACGCGTTCCGTCTGACAATCTGTCTCTGGATGATCAGATGGTGACATAGTCAGCCGTGTTTTGAGGATCGGAAAACGGATT
Organism: Bremia lactucae; assembly: GCF_004359215.1. Taxonomy (NCBI): domain Eukaryota; phylum Oomycota; class Peronosporomycetes; order Peronosporales; family Peronosporaceae; genus Bremia; species Bremia lactucae. The sequence continues at coordinate 1,108,211 of NW_027152062.1, read as the reverse complement.
GCCAAAACTTCGCCGTGAGTCGTGGATCTCTATCGGAGACCAATTTGCGGGGTAACCCATGGAGTTTGAATACCGTGTCGATAAAGACACGGGCACAACCCAAGGCCGTGATTGAATCTGGTACTGCAGCAAGATGCACCATCTTGCTGATTCTGTCTAAAAAGCAACGATTTCATTTTTTTGTGATCGTATTCGGGAAATCCGAAGACGAAGTTTATAGATACGGACTGCCAACATTCTGCCGGAAGTGGTAGAGGTTGGAGAGGTGCACGGGATGAAGGGCTAGGCTTCACCCGTTGACATACCTCGCAAGCATGAATCTACTTGCGCACGAACTGAAACTGGTGGGGCTAGTAAGAGTTGCGACTTACTATGAGATAAGTTTTCTTACTCCAAGATGCCCGCTTGTTGGTGCTTTGCGACACTCATACATGATGCGCAAGCGAAACTCAATGTGAGTAGGGATAACGACACGTGGAGTGTCGCCGGCAACGGCTGTGTAGAACAGTAAGCCGTTGCGTGTTGTGTATCGATCGCATAACGATCAAGATAAAGCCGGTAAATCTTTTAAAGATATATGAAATGGGTTCATCAAATGATCCGTTAACGCAGCACGTATTTATCATCAGGCTTTCTTTGAGTCATCAAACAAAGTTGAAGACGGAACACTTGAAATGAGTGTTGCAGCAGTGGGGTTATTTTACTGTTGGAGTGCGCAGGCGGCTCGAAATCGGGTCGGCGTGATAACGAATCAGCGACGACATTCAGTCGTCCTGGTTTATATTCGACGGAGAAGTTATACTCCGCGAAGAAGGATACCACCACGCCATTCTTTGCGAGAGGTGTGGGCTATTGACGGCCGTGCGTAATGACGCATGGTCCGTATATACGATGAACGGTCTATCTCCTAGGAGGTAGACCCTAAATTAAGCCAATGCATATTTCATGGCTGGGAGTTCCTTGCCATGCTCAGGGTAATTGCGTTCAACTAATTGCAGCTGACGCGATTGGTAATAGACGACGCGCTCCGCGCCGTCCGTATCGTATTGCAATAAAGCAGAGCCGATTGCGAAATCGCTGGCGTCACAGACCACATGGAATGGTCTGTCTTGATCTGCAATCGCCAAGATGGGCGATGGCATCAAGCTTTGCTTGATGCCTTTAAAGAAATGCCCACAATTAGCGTTTCTACAATCATTTCTCGTATTTTTTCAAGAGACGAGAGCGATGATCTGTCGTCTCGGCATAATTGCGTGAGTACTTGTGCAAGTACGCCGCTAGCCCAAGGAACTTTCTAAGTCCCTTGGCATCGACTGGAACTGGCTAGTCGGTAATTGGCTTGTTTTTTTCGGGATCAGGGCGCACGCTGTGTCTACCGACGAAGCATCCAAATAGTGGTATTTCGCTTGCATCTATTATACACTTCTTGAGATTTGCTTACAATTATGCTTTTGCATAAGGCAAGAACCTGACGAACTTGAGTTTAAATGAACTATCACGTCCGTCTTTCCGCCATTACCCGGCTATGGACGAATACATCGTCAAAATATCTCGGTGCGAATTCTCGCACCGGTCACAACAGATTTTTTACGCATCTGTTGAATGTTTTGGAGCGTTGGTAAGCCCCTGAGGCATTACTAGCCATTACCAGAGCATCCCACTGAAGTGCTCACGGCTGTGTACGGGAACCCGTGTACGCATAAGGATCTGATAAAATCCATCCATCAGATTCATAGACGAAAAGATGGTACTTTTAGACATACCATCTATGATTACGTCTTTTCTAGGTATCGGCGTTTGAGCCGGTATCGTTGCAGCATTCAATTTATTGAATGCGTGCACTATCCGCCACCCTCCTGTGGCCTTTCGCACAGAGGATGAATACGTAAGCGATATTTGTTCAGCGGTAATTTTGCAGAGAACGAACGATTTTTTCAGCAGCTCATCGATGTACGAAAGTGTCCTCGATGTGAAGACTCGGATTGAGAGATATACTACTCAATCCTGGGAGTCACTTGAGACAAATCCTTTGTACAAGGATTTGATTGAATTCAGAAATGTATTCCCTGATACAGTTACATGCGAGTTGCCTAAGGATAAAGGCACTCGATATGAGATCAAGCTCAAACCGGGCTCGAAGTACTGTGTCACGAAACAGTGGCCACTGCCTCGTGAACAAGTACTTGCGATCGACAAATTCTTGATCGATCGATTAAAAGCGGGCCATGTGAGGCAGTCAACCTCCCTGCATAGCTCTCCGACCTTCTGTGTGACGAGTACGCAGATCTGCTTTATACTACCACTAAGCAGATCTCTCAAGAACCGCTTGGGTTCTAGGGTTGGTAATTGAGCTATCGCCGAAGTTACCTTCGGAGGCGCATATAGATCAAGAGTATAAGGGCCTACTCTTGATACGTCAGTAACCAAGACATTCAATGTCTTTGTTTCTTCCTACGATTTATCCACAGGCTGCCGAGGGATTAATCCCTCGGGATGCTGAAGTCTAGTCATTTCAGCATTAATTATTTGAGGAGATTTCTCCTCAAGTACGTGGGGACTTATTCTCTCAACGTCTTCTGGATGTGATTGCGCTATCTCAGTCGGGTTCTCTACGGTTGACTCTCTACTCGACCTAGGATCATCGTGTTGCCCCTATTGGACAACCGGTATATTCCTTAAATGTTGCCTGCTACGCGTTCATTCATGTCTTAATCCAATCGACTTATTCGAGTGGTGGACCTTCGGCGCTGCCAGAGCATTAACACAGCCGCCGGCAGCTGACTCAACAGTGTGATAAGTTATCACACTGTGATCGTGCGCAGTCTTACTAACGACCGTACCACAAGTGAGGATATCGCACTCACTCGAAGTTCATGCACACGCTCGTGGACGCTCCAATACGCTCATAGATGGCCATCTGATGAACAAGTGGCAGGCATCTTTACGGATCGTTGCTGCCAGCTGATTCTTGGCTCATACTTTCTGAACCAAAGTAGACCTAGGATGACATCAAATTTGTCATCCAAATCCAGTACGATGATGATTTCATCATACTGTAAATCTGTTAACGTGTAGTTAAATTTCACTACGCGTTTCGTTACTGTTATCGATGCGCCTGTTGCTAGACGCACAGCGCGAGTGGTGCCTCACGTCGCTTCACGCACACTAATACGTGCAGAGGAAGACTCTCTTTAGAACACTTTCTCTAAAGAGAGTTATAAGTAAACTGTATTTAATATAATACAGTGCTTCTGTTTCTATCTACTTAATACCAACTTAATTATAAACTAATACATAACATGTAATAAAGTCTTTTCTGTATCTCTTTTTGTGTGCGTCCAGTGCTGACGGGGGACCGCGGAGCAAGTAGATATAATGGCAAATATCTTGCAATGGATAAGCTGTTCGAAAATTACTATGTAAAGTAAAATTCTCCAACTCTACCTTTTGTTAATTAATATATTCATTAACAACCTTTTAAGTGTTAATTTCACGTAAAGATACACCTCGTTACAGGCGATTGGCGGCGTTAATTTTAACTTAAAGTAACCAGTAATATTTAGTATTATTTCCTGTAAGAGGAAAAAATATTCTTATTTTATATAAGAAGAAATAAGATAAAATGTACAAATAATTATCTTTATTAATTAGTTGACTTGATTCATCCAATGTTATCAAATTTGGAAATATTGACGCAACGAGACATTAGTTCGAAGAGTGATATAATTCAACTGTTGCACTGCGTCTCCTGTCGAACTGGAAGAAGTGGAAAGTTCTACGGAATTTCTCAGTTAAAGCTTAAATCATTAATTTCACTTTTCAATCTATGCTGTTTACAACCTCAAGGGATAATCTGCGGCGTTTAGAGTTCCCAGAAAGACAAAACACGTATAATGAAGCTCTTATGTGCCATAGTCGGAGAGAGAAGCGTATTCCCTGTGACCATTGACGAAACGAAGTCAGTGGTGGCCTTGAATGACGCTATCAAAATTAAAAACTCAAACAAAATAAAATGCGATGCTGCCGAACTCGAGCTGTACTTGGCGAGAAAGGGGAACGCGTGGCTGTCAGATAGCGAGCCGAGTGCACAGCAACTTATAAAGGGAAATGTGGATGATGACATCGAAAGTATGCTTGATTGCAAGCCATTGATGTCAACTCGGTCTATCCAGCGTTATCTAAACGAAAACCAAATGCCCGCGCCGCAGCCAAGGCAAATTCACGTGCTGGTAGTGGTCCCACGACAAATTCTCTCTATTTCGCGGAACAGCAAAACCGCGAAAACTGTGGAAAGGTATGAGACTCTTTCCAAGACACTTGCTAGTCAACAACAAGTCGAGTCACTTTCGAAAGCAATCCGCTCAATTCTCGAGAGCAAAGATGAGGTTACACCATTTGTCGTTTTGGAAAGCTCGTCTGGTATGGGAAAGACGCAAATGGCATTCAACTTGGACGCCACTGGACAATTTGATATTTATCACATAATGTGTGACAATGTCGATGATAAAGGACAAGACATTAGTGCAGCGTATGCATCACGTAGCCGCGTTTTCGAAAATTGCCTGAAAAAAGACTTTGAAATGACGAATGGGCCAAATACGGGCAGCATTATGTTATTGCAAGGTGAAAATTATTTATCTCTTTATGGCTTTATCTATGCTGCACTGCTCGAAAAAAATGAATTGGAAACAGCTGTTTGGACTCGTAACGATGTCAATCAGGCACTCAAAGATCGTGTTACGAATGGAAAAAAGCCCTTTATCTTTTTTCTAGATGATTTTCCGCGTGAAATTGATCGAAAAGCCGCATCAAACGATCGTTGGGCTTACGATAATAGACGTCGCCTTCGTCTCATGCTAAACGTATTTCGATCGTTTGGTCTTGTTGTGGTAGTCAGCTCCACGAGTGGTACGGCACGAGGTTTGACTTCGGTTTCCTCTGGATCGCGATGTCCTGCGGATTATCTGTGGTGCATAGTGCACCCACTTTTACCTCGCACCGTAATTGGCAGTGATGTTCAAATACTACCAACGGTTTTCCAAAACATTGTCGCGAATAGTCGACCGCTCTTCGCTGAGATTGCTATCCAGTATATACGGGAAAATCCGTGGAATGTCGGCAATAATACAGCAAATTACTTAAATGCACTGGTTGGACATTTGGCACCACTATTGGCCCGGAGGAAGCAAAGACGACATCACGAGTTTGAAATTGGTCAGCTATGCTTGTTGCTCTGCTCGAGTTGTCGTGTTGAAGACGGTAAATTGAATTTGATTGACAGTCATTATGCTTGCTTAGATGAAAAGAGGACATTTAGGCTGTTTCTGAAGGCAAATGGCAATTCTTACAAAGCCGACGAAGCCGAATTCGATTTTGAAGACAGAAGAAGCTGGAAATGTCGTAGTGTGTTTCCTCACCCGTCGAATGACGTCCTTCTTTACTTGACTCTGACGGGCGGTATGTCATATCGTCCGTTTGACCTTTCCTTGCGTGAGGTCTTTTTGTCAGTGCCGACTACAACAATGTATTTGCATGATACCAACGAGCCTATGGACGAGAAGCAGCGTTTCGAAGTGTTCGTGTTCGCGGCTGTCGTGTTGGCGAGTCATGTTGCCGGACTTGGTGGGGTGGCATTCCCGACATTTTTGGGTCGGCTTTTGTACGAATTGGGCGTTAAGTCACAAGATGTGAAGATAGATTTTCCTGTAGGATTTGAGACACGCGGGAATTGGGTCGTTCCATTCTTGTCTCCTCCAAACGTAAAATGGCCAGCTTGGCTGCTTAATGACGAATTAAAGTTGGACAATTTCGTCCAAACTGCCAACAGTGAAACGATCGACTTTCGTATTGATTCCGGGCTGATATCTGGCGAATGCAACGACGAGGAGCAGCCTCTGTCGCTCGAGACAATAAGAAAGATTCTGTCGCGTGTACCGGCTGAATCCAAACTGCATTTGGTAGTGACGAGGGGATTGCAGAAAGAATATTTTATAAGGGAAGAAACATATGCAGCATTTGTGCGAGAACACAATTTGGCAACAATGGATGTCTATCGCGTTTCATGTGGTTCGAAGCTAGAGGAAATTGTTGGGATAGAGAATCAAGAATTGCACAAAGTACAGTGCATGGATGATGGTAGCACGAAGCACTGTGAAAAAAAGCTCGTCATTTTCGTTGAGATTGGCAATGGAAGAATCTAGTCTCCAGAATTCGATTTGCATGCTGTTTGCGTTATAATCAATACTACTTGTTTTGACGTACATTCCATACAAATGCCGACTATATCGTAGGGAAAGTTTTTTTTACCTCTTTCGTTAAGCTGGTTTTTACGATATAATACATTCTTTCTCTAAAATACTACGAAGACACCGTTATGAACAATTAATGCGCCTAGGTTGGAATAATAAAAAAAAACTTGTCCCATTATATCATCAATTATTATTGAAAAATAAATGAAATTTAAATTAATTGATAATAATAATAATTCAATAGACATTTAGATAATTTATTTGACGCAAACTCCGAAGCGTGTAATCTTCGACAGGAGCTTGCTGCTCAATATAAGGCGAAGCAACGATGTAACGAGTTGTATCGTTAAATAAGTATTATTTTCTAAAAGAGGAATAAGTAATATTATGTTCCATGAACAGAAATACGATAAAAAGTACTAATAAATATCTTTTTTGATTAGTTCCTAAATTAAAAAATTTGGTAATATCGAGGCAATAAGACATTAATTCTATTGATTGGTGTTGATTCAAGTTTTAATCAAACGCGCCAATCATTACAAGACACGATTGTGGGGTGCGCAATTTTATGACTCTCACGTCCGTATTTCCGTCCATAGCCCAGCTATGAACGAAAACATCGTCGAAATAACTTTGTGCGAATTCATGCACGGGTCTTAACAGATTCAGTACGCATATGTTGAATGTTGGGGGGGGCCCTTACTAAGCCCCTGTGGTATTACTAGCCATTCCTAGAGCATCCCACTGGGAGTGCTCACTGCTGTGTACGGGATGTCCCGTATATATTTTTCAAGTCGAGGCCGTCCTTGTCCTTGAAATATTTCACAGCCGCTGAATTCCTTGAGATCAGCAGAAGCTAAGGAATCAAAGCCTGCATCGATCGCTGTGCTACTCGCCCTTTAATCGAACTTATAACCTGTTGAGGTATGCTTTGCATGCATAGGAGGCGCCATACATAGTAAGTTACATATATAATAAATTCAGAAGAAGCTTGCGAACAAAACCACATACATTAATACAGTTTTACTTTTTCTCTATTCTTACGCCTTAAACTAGACCTTAAGCTAATTTACCTTAGCTTTATAAGAAACCTTTCTCTGTACCTTTTTGTACGTGAAGTTTCGAGGAACCGCACCTTCACTGTAATCAGTAGGTTGACTAGTACTGTTATTATTACTAGCAAAGGTGCCTAGTTACAAATGACCGGATAAGGTTAAAAAAAGCCTTCAAGAAAAAGAGGAACGCAGGCGTTTACCTAGAACTGTTCGGTTGACTTTGAACAATTGTATTAAGGACCTGATGCACTTGATTCACAAAAAAGCTTCATTAGACCAGTCTGGCGTAAACACAATGCAATTGGTGTGAATCCTTAGTCAATTCAAGATGCCGTGATTGAAAAAAATGATCTTCTCAGCATGTGCCAATAATTGCTCGAGCAGCGCGTCTTCTACACCAACTTCATGCTTTACAACTATGCCGCGGTTGGTCCTCTTTAAGAGCAACTTAACTCGTTGGTCTGGTAGGACCATTGATCGATATCAACTTTCATTTTTGACTCATCCAGACTTCACAAGTCTAGTGACGACAAAACGGAATTCTTCATTGATACCGTTTCCAGCATCGACGGTACACATGTAAGCGGGCAAAGGATGTCACTCCTTCGTTCCAAGCTTGGGAAGCATTCGTACAGAGTGATCGTAGCACCGGCCGCGAGGTCTGGCATGAAAACCCGGTTTATTCTCCGTGACCGGTTCGATAAAAAAACCGTAAGCGGTGCACGCTTGAAGCCGCACCGATTGTTTAAAGAGGCATGAATACCTTGCCTCTCGTGGGGGAGTGATGCCATGCTGATTTAAAGGCGCAGGTCATGCCTCAAGGAGGCATTGTCCCTTGAAAAACCACATTGAAGGGCGATCATTTCTTGTGAGATGCGCAAAAGATTGAAAACTTACGAGCGCGGGAAGCGCTCGTTTTCTGATGGACCCTCTGTCTAGGAAAATTAGTCTTGTCGTACTGTGCGACGAGACTCGGAACGTCCATCTTCAATTGGAAACAAGGTTCTCAACGACCATGCGAGGTGGATACCCCTGCCAACGAACGAAGTAATTCGCTCGAACCCTTTTCACCTAGCGGTGGTTTAGGAGGCGTTCAACAAGGAAACGCTTTTCACCACTCGAATCCGTCAATGAATGTGGAGAGGAAGTAAAAATCGGGTCGTCTCGTTCGCCAAACACGTGACTTAGATCGTGTCGTCCATTATTTACGGGAGGACATGGAACAATTCTGTCGTCGCTGAAACGCGACGACGGTTGACGGTATTTCCCTCGAACAGTTGCAGAACGATGCGCAAGTTGCGGTCGAACAACTTGCGAATGAAAGGACACACGGACCGATATACTTGAGCAGTAATTTACTGCCCACATTCGTCACTACATGTTTTGGAAGGTTTCCGTATCCAGTAGGACTAGATCGTGAACTTTAAATGAATGAGCGTTTAAGCTCCTGCCTGAGGGCCATTTCTGTCGATCCACCGCATGAGCGATGAAAATTTTGTACGAAACGAACCACAGTTTCTCTACTTTGCAGAAATTCTCCTGCTGACAGGTTTTGTTTTTGTCTTCAGTGCGATAGATTGCACGGCGGAGATGTCATTCTCCTCTTTACTGAGAGCATTATTGTTCTAGAAAATGTTTTTGGTTTTGTTCCTGAGTCTTTTAGCATCGTTATCAAGGCCAGCAATAACATTATTGGAATTGCTGAGTTTGGCCACATTACCGTTGATTAGATCAACATTGGTATCTTTCATATTGACCTTAGGGCTAATGCGTGATGAGCAAGAGCTAGAAGGTTCTTTGCTCGTGCGAGTCCTCCCCTAATATAAGAGATACTCCTATACAAGGTGTGTATGAGAGGATGGCTTAAACCGTTCACAAAAAACGGTGTATGCTTTGTAGAAGGATGCACTGTATTGTTTATGGCAAATTCTACCATCGGCAAGAACTCGCCTCAAATCTAAGAAGAATGGACGTTTCCGCGAAGTATCTCTTCGAGACTACGGTTTGCCCGCTCCGTCGGACGATCTGTTTCAGGATTGTTAAAAGTTGACATTTTGAACTGCCTTTTAGTGATTTAAACAAAATTTGAAAAACCTCCGCCGTTGATCTAGAGACTCTATTTAAGACCAGTTCGGAAGGTAATCCATGGAGTCGAAATAGCGTGTCAACAAAGACACAAGCACAGCCTTTGGATGTGATCGACTTTAGGACGGCACCAAGATGTACCATCTTGCTAAAACGGTCAACAAAAACAAGAATATTATTATTTTTGTGGGTGTCTTCGGGGAATTCGATGACGAAGTCCATAGATACGGACTGCCAACACTCTATCGGAACAGGCAGAACGGAGCACGGGGTGAAGCACAAGGCTTCATTCGATGACAAACTTCGCAAGCAGGTATGTACTTGCGGACGAGCTCATAGTGGCGTGGCCAGTAGAAGTCCGACTTATCCTGAGATAAGTCTTCACACGTCCACGATGCCCACTCGTTTGTCCATCGTGACACTCATACATGACGCGCAAACGCAAATCATTGTGGGTAGGGACGACGACACGTGGAGTGTAGCCACAACGGCTGTGTGGTACAGTAAGCCGTTGCGTGTTGTGTATCGATTGGATGACGATCGATATAAAGCCGGCAATTTTTGAAAAGATTTTTTGGATGGAGTCATGAGATGATCCATTAAACGCAGAAGGTCTTTATCTTCTGTGGAGGTTTTCTTTATGTCATCAAACAATTTGATGACGGAACACTTGTAATGAGTGGTGCAATAGTGTAAATATTTTCCACTGTTGGAGTGCAAACCCGGATCGAAATCGGGTCGGCGTGATAACGCATCAGCGACGACATTAAGTCGTCCTGGTTTATATTCGACGGAGAAGTTATACTCCGCGAAGAAGGATACCACCACGCCATTCTTTGCGAGAGGTGTGGGCTATTGACGGCCGTGCGTAATGACGCATGGTCCGTATATACGATGAACGGTCTATCTCCTAGGAGGTAGACCCTAAATTAAGCCAATGCATATTTCATGGCTGGGAGTTCCTTGCCATGCTCAGGGTAATTGCGTTCAACTAATTGCAGCTGACGCGATTGGTAATAGACGACGCGCTCCGCGCCGTCCGTATCGTATTGCAATAAAGCAGAGCCGATTGCGAAATCGCTGGCGTCACAGACCACATGGAATGGTCTGTCTTGATCTGCAATCGCCAAGATGGGCGATGGCATCAAGCTTTGCTTGATGCCTTTAAAGAAATGCCCACAATTAGCGTTTCTACAATCATTTCTCGTATTTTTTCAAGAGACGAGAGCGATGATCTGTCGTCTCGGCATAATTGCGTGAGTACTTGTGCAAGTACGCCGCTAGCCCAAGGAACTTTCTAAGTCCCTTGGCATCGACTGGAACTGGCTAGTCGGTAATTGGCTTGTTTTTTTCGGGATCAGGGCGCACGCTGTGTCTACCGACGAAGCATCCAAATAGTGGTATTTCGCTTGCATCTATTATACACTTCTTGAGATTTGCTTACAATTATGCTTTTGCATAAGGCAAGAACCTGACGAACTTGAGTTTAAATGAACTATCACGTCCGTCTTTCCGCCATTACCCGGCTATGGACGAATACATCGTCAAAATATCTCGGTGCGAATTCTCGCACCGGTCACAACAGATTTTTTACGCATCTGTTGAATGTTTTGGAGCGTTGGTAAGCCCCTGAGGCATTACTAGCCATTACCAGAGCATCCCACTGAAGTGCTCACGGCTGTGTACGGGAACCCGTGTACGCATAAGGATCTGATAAAATCCATCCATCAGATTCATAGACGAAAAGATGGTACTTTTAGACATACCATCTATGATTACGTCTTTTCTAGGTATCGGCGTTTGAGCCGGTATCGTTGCAGCATTCAATTTATTGAATGCGTGCACTATCCGCCACCCTCCTGTGGCCTTTCGCACAGAGGATGAATACGTAAGCGATATTTGTTCAGCGGTAATTTTGCAGAGAACGAACGATTTTTTCAGCAGCTCATCGATGTACGAAAGTGTCCTCGATGTGAAGACTCGGATTGAGAGATATACTACTCAATCCTGGGAGTCACTTGAGACAAATCCTTTGTACAAGGATTTGATTGAATTCAGAAATGTATTCCCTGATACAGTTACATGCGAGTTGCCTAAGGATAAAGGCACTCGATATGAGATCAAGCTCAAACCGGGCTCGAAGTACTGTGTCACGAAACAGTGGCCACTGCCTCGTGAACAAGTACTTGCGATCGACAAATTCTTGATCGATCGATTAAAAGCGGGCCATGTGAGGCAGTCAACCTCCCTGCATAGCTCTCCGACCTTCTGTGTGACGAGTACGCAGATCTGCTTTATACTACCACTAAGCAGATCTCTCAAGAACCGCTTGGGTTCTAGGGTTGGTAATTGAGCTATCGCCGAAGTTACCTTCGGAGGCGCATATAGATCAAGAGTATAAGGGCCTACTCTTGATACGTCAGTAACCAAGACATTCAATGTCTTTGTTTCTTCCTACGATTTATCCACAGGCTGCCGAGGGATTAATCCCTCGGGATGCTGAAGTCTAGTCATTTCAGCATTAATTATTTGAGGAGATTTCTCCTCAAGTACGTGGGGACTTATTCTCTCAACGTCTTCTGGATGTGATTGCGCTATCTCAGTCGGGTTCTCTACGGTTGACTCTCTACTCGACCTAGGATCATCGTGTTGCCCCTATTGGACAACCGGTATATTCCTTAAATGTTGCCTGCTACGCGTTCATTCATGTCTTAATCCAATCGACTTATTCGAGTGGTGGACCTTCGGCGCTGCCAGAGCATTAACACAGCCGCCGGCAGCTGACTCAACAGTGTGATAAGTTATCACACTGTGATCGTGCGCAGTCTTACTAACGACCGTACCACAAGTGAGGATATCGCACTCACTCGAAGTTCATGCACACGCTCGTGGACGCTCCAATACGCTCATAGATGGCCATCTGATGAACAAGTGGCAGGCATCTTTACGGATCGTTGCTGCCAGCTGATTCTTGGCTCATACTTTCTGAACCAAAGTAGACCTAGGATGACATCAATTTGTCATCCAGATCCAGTACGATGAAATCATCATCATACTGTAAATCTCTTAACGTGAAGTGAAATTTCACTACGCGTTTCACTACATTTATCGATGCGCCTGTCACTGGACGCACCGTCATCCTCGATAGAGGGATGTCGCGCTCAAGATATTTGAGCCTGCGACCCTCTATTAACTGGCGACGACTAAAGTAATTCGACGCCTCACAGTCCACTAGGGTTTTAAGTGACAAATATTTGTCCCTTTTAACTAAGGTGATGAGTAATACCTCATCGCCAGGTGCAGAGACACAAAATAATTGTGTGTCTGGAGCAACTTTCGTCAAGAGATTTGCAAATTCTCTTGAGGTTGCTGGATCAGTAGGGCGTTGCGCCCCTACTGACCCCGTCCATTTTTTGGCGGTCCGCCTCGCCGTTGCGATTTCGCAACAACGTCGGACCGCGACTGTTGCCCTTTTTGGCATTCGGTCCATAATTTCGCTCAGTACTTCTCGGTAATAGGCGTGGGGCACTACACTAATGAGCGGAGTGTCCTACTTTTTGACAGCGATTCCATTTCTGCAATCGCTTATTGTTCGAAAAGCAACGTTTCTCGCTTTTGACATAAGAGATGTAAATAGGTTCTCGACCTCAATGCTCCTGTCGTCTTGGAGGACGGTACGATGACGAACTAGCTTGAGTCTGTCTCAAGCTAAAGTCCCCCTGTTCCGCAACTAATATTGCTTCTTCAAGCGTATCCGATTCCAAGCGGAACAAGTGGATCTTTCGGAACCATCCGTATGACCTTGCATGAACACCAAAATCAACGTGTGATAATGAAATGGGTTGTTCGCGATACAACTCGCTAAGAGTCGTATGTGCTGAGCATAAGCGTGAACATCACGCTTACCTTGCTTGAGTTTCAGAAGCTCTGATTGAGCTCTGAACTCAGCCCTAGGCGGCTCAAACGTCTGTTCGAGCCGGTCTTTAAAAGCCTCTAGCGACCCAAAGACGTATGGGTCGCGCAACTTAACGCCCAATGCCCAAGTTTTGGCACCACCTGCCAAGTTTGATTAAGCAAATGCGACTTGCATATGCTCGTCGACGATGAGACGAGCCCATATGGCATCATCCAACTCGACAAACCATCCTAAGAAGAAGTCTTCTTCGACTCCCCTAAACTTAGAGATGTCAATCTTTAAGGTTTCGGAACGACGCGTGTGCGTCATCTCAGTTACAGGAGTCTGTACCCGTTGTAAACTCAACAGTTCTGCCTGTTAAGAGCCTTGCTGAATAAGCAACGCTACCTTCTCCTTCGCCTCGTCAAGTTCATCTTGTATGAACTTGGCGACGGCTGAATGGGGGGCATCTCTGTCCAAACCTGACAGCATGGCCAAGATGGCATCATTCCCTACGGTCAAACTCATTCGTTCGACCGCACTCCTTTCTATGGCATAAAGAAAGGAGTAGCTTTCACGCGAAACGAGATGCGTGTTTCCATTATCATTTAACATGTCCATATTAGATGATAGAACTGTGGTCCTTGGACGGACTACAAAGTGCTACCAGGTGTAACGGGGCACTGCCGACTTGTACCGCTTCAGTACAAGTCCACTTCGCACTGTTTCAGTGCGAGTGGTGCCTAGGCGAAGCGATCTTAGCAAGAGTATGTAAAGGAGATGCTCTTGCCGTCGGCGTCCATTACCGTAAGTCCGATTCCGGAGCACATTAAGGTGCCCACGTTTATGAACGGACTACGGCATGGCCTATCGCGACAGGCCCTTTTAAGAAAGGTGCCGTTGGCGATGGAAGAGGCAGTCCAAATTGCCTTAGTTGTGGAACCATCCTACACAGTGCATCAACGACAGCTTGTTATAAGCCGTCGTCCGAGTGGACAGATGCCAGTCCCATGGAGCTGGGCAATGCAGACGTTGTCTGTTTTAAATGCGGCAAGCGCGGCCATATGATGACTCGCTGCTATGCCGGGGTCCCTGCTGGGCTGAAGACGTCAACCAAGAGGACACCCTTGCCAACGGGTGTTGGCAAGAACCAGCATGCGAGACGCATGAGTTCTGTATCAATTACTGAGGGGTCGGGAAATGCAAGAGCGGAGTAGGGGCGAGATACCCTACTGACGCGGACTCGGAAGCTACCCCTAACATCAGAGTTGTCAAACAAATGGGTAGCATAGTCCATGAGGTCTCGAAAATTCGGACCTCAACCCTGCTGGTCTATAGCGCTTATTGTATGAGGCTATGATCAGGTGATGACCCTCTTCGTGGATTCGGGTGCTTCGCAAATGTTTGTAAAACTCGCGGCTCTAACAAGAGACCAGCAATTTTTGAGTCGCTTTACCAGGATGGCAAGCGAGAATAGGCGACCCTTCGTTTAGCGAATGGCGCGCTCGTTCAGTCTGAGGGAGTTCAGGTAGAACTCGCCTTTAGCTTTGGTGACTTCTCTTGTAAGGAGAAGTTCACAGTGCTAGGTAGGGAGAGTCCGTATGACCTCATCCTAGGCATGCCATGGTTGGCAAAATACCATTAATGGATAGACTGGCGTACACGCACAGTTGCGAACTCTACGCAGAACACCGGAAAGGATGTGCTCCTACGAGAGGCGTATGCAACTGATGTCGTGTCGATTACAGTTGAGGGTGCGTTGATGATATGTCAAACGTCACCGATTTCTACCCAGCTCGGGAGACTGGGGCGGTGAAAAGGGCAATTACAAGTCGTCATGTGTCCCATAGTGCACAGAGCCGAGAGCCTGTGACAGTAGACGGTGAGCTGACAGGAAGTCAAGCGTCGCATAAACCGACACAGTGCCTAGAACCTGGTGCGGTTGGAAGGGGTGCGTTAGCCAGGAGCGCAACGGCACCCGCTTCCTAGTACTTACACCTCTGTTAAATGTCGCAGGGTCATCAATAAGTGTCTTTGGCATGACTAGCCACTCCCATAGGCGCTTCGGGTGCCTACTGCTGGAAAGGAATATCTTGTTCACGCTAAAGGTTCTGATAGAATCCATTCATCAGATCCATTGACTAAAAGATAGTACCCTTTGACATACCTGGGAACCTTTGACCACAGGATTCCGCGGACTTATTCCCACAGAAATTATTTGGGGAGTATCCTCCCCAATCGCCTCTAGCTGTGGTTGCGCATCATGCTGAACATTCTCAATTTATACCAAATTCGGTAATATTGACGTCAGTTTGGCTGCCAAGTACGGACTCACTGTCCATCAAAATGGACGTGAAGACAGCGTTCCTCAACGGCCAGATCGACTATCACTAATTTTCATGCCATAGCAGAAATAAAGAACAGTAAGTTATATTAATCAGCCAAAGCCAGCGAGATCCTCTACGATCGACTCGCCGGTCGATCTAGGACTTTCGCATTGCCTCCTATAAACAGGCGTTTCAAATTTTCTTGGATATTGCTTTTCAAGCAAGCATCCTTGTTTCGTACCATTCAACTTATTTGAGTAGTCGAACTTCGACGCTGCGTGTGCTTGTGCACAGCCGTCGGAATTTAGCCTCACAATGTATTGGGTATTCACATTGAGGTCTTGTGCAGTCATGCTAACGACCGACCCACAAGTGGGGCCATCGCACTCACTCGTAGGAAATCCACTCGCTTGTGGACGCTCCAAGACGTTCATCAGTTGGCCATCTGATGGGATGAACAAGAGACAGGCATCGTCACAGCTTGATGCTGCCAATTTATACATGGCTCGTACTTTCTGAGCCATGGTAATCTAAGGATGACATCAAATTTGTCATCCAAATCTAGTACGTTGAAATCGTTATCGTACTGTTTGCCCTTAAACGTGTATTGGATACCAACTACACGTTTTCTTTACCGTTACAGAGGCGCCTGTTGCTATGCGCACTGTCATCCTCGTTAGAGGGGTATCGCGCTCAACGAACTTGAGCCTGCGATCTTCTAGTGATTGGCGTCGAATAAAATTATTTGACGTCCCACAATCGACTAGGGACTTGAGTGGCAACTTCTTTGACACTTCTATTTTCAGGGTGATGAGGTTAACCTCAACTTCTGAGGCAGTTTCACACAATGTTTGAGTGTGAGGAGCAACTTTCGTCAAAAAGGCCTGCAAATTCTACGGACGTTTCTGAATCAGTAGGGCGCTCTGCACCTACGGGGTCCGACCGGCTCTGACGATCCGCCTCGCCGTTGCATCATCGCAACGGCGCCGGATCCGCATCCCTCGCTGTTCCTAGCGAGAAGTCGGCCTTTTCGCTCAGTGTTTTTAGGCACTGGCCGTGGGGCACTACACTCGTAGGTTTAGTGGCCCGTCTTTTGATAACGATTACATTTTTGTGACCGTTTGTAACTTGAAGAGCGAGATTTCTCGCTCTCAACATAGGATAGATAGATCAATGGGATCAGGACCTCCCTTATCTTGTTGCCTCGGTGGACGATATGCACCCGAGTGGACAAAAGCCTGTTTCAGGCTGAAGTCCACCTGTTCCGCAATCTAGATCGCTTGGTTGAACGACTCTATTTCTAGCCGTAACAGGTGGATCTTAACAGGTCCGTCTCCAAGAACACAGTTACCTGTGTTTGTTCATCAATTTGATGACTAAAGATACAGCTGACCAGGTATCGTGTATGTTGGGCATAAGCGTGAGTGTCGCGCTTGCCCTGCTTCAAAGCCAAGAGCTCGGCTCGAGCCCTGAATTCAGCATGTGGCGGCTCAAATGTTTGTCTGAGCCGGTGCTTAAAGATCTCATACGACCCAAAGACTAATGGGTTGTGAAGCTTGAGCCCCAAGGTCCAAGATTTGGCACGTCCGGCTAAGATAGACACGCCATCTTAGGGCGTCGTCTAATTTGACAAACCATCTTAAAAGGGAGTCACATTCGACTGCCTTAAACTTAGAGATTTCTATCTTTAAGAATTCAGGTCGACGCGGGAGCGTCGGCCCTTTGGAAGATTAACATGCTGCTGTCTCGAAAGTTCCAATTGTTGAGCACTCTGTTCTCTCAACACCTCCGCATGTTGAGAGCCTTGCTGGTGAAGCAAGGCTACCTTTACCCGGTCCGCCTCGAGTTCGTGTTTTATGAAATCGACTATGGCCGAATGCTGTGTACAGGATGGCGACAACGGCTAGCCAGCCTACGACCGAGCTCATTCGTTTGATCGCTTTCCATTCAAGGTCACTCAAATGAGTAAGCCCTTCACGCGTGGCGTGATAACCCTCTCGAGGGCTGGAAAGCTCCCTCCTTCTTCATCCAACATGTCAATGTTGGATGGAACGTGCATAGGTCGTTGAACGGACTACGAAGTGCTACCAAGTGTAACAGGGCACCTTTTTACAAGTACTGATCAGTACTAGTTAGCCTTACACTGATAACAGTGTAGGTTAGGTGCCTCGAAACTTCACGTACACAAAGCTACAGAGAAAGGTTTCTTATGAAGCTAAGGGTCTTTAGCTTAAAGGTCTAAACCAAGGCTTTATAATAGAGAAAAGTAAAACTGTAATAATTCATTTAGTTTCCTACGTAACGATCTTCTACTACTAAACTTATATATTAATAGCTAACTAAGTATGGTGCCTCCTTCCGCACCGCACAATCGTGTCTTATAACGATTGGCGGGGTTGATCAACACTAAAATCAATTAATCAATAGAGCTAACGTCTTATTGCATCAATATCACCACATTTGGTAATTTTTGAACTACCTTAAGGCAAAATTAATAAAGATAATAATTATGTACTTCTTTATTTATGACCTCTCATAGGAACTAATATTTACTATTTATTTTAAAAAATAATACTTATGTATGTAACGGGGTGTATCGTTACATGAAATTAACAATAAAAGATTGTTAATTAATATTATCCAAAAGGTAGATAATATTTGGAGGAAATTACTTTAAATAGTAATTTCCTGAATTCTTATCCATAAATAGGTATAGACCATTATGTCTATTTATTCCGCAGACTAATCAGCTGTAGAAGTAATCAAAGAGAGTTACGAGATAAGATAGATAAGAATTCATTTACATGTTTAGTATTAGTTTATAGTTAAGACAACATTTACAAAGATAGATTAACAAGACACTTAACTATATTAATACAGTTTTCATTTTACACTCTTAAGCTAACTTGCCTTAAGAGAAGTCTTCCTCTATACGTACAGTGTACGTCACCTAACGAGAGGCACCACTCACATCTGAAGCAGTGTGAAGTGGACTTGTACTGAAACAGTACAAGTCGCAGTGCCCCGTTACACCTGGTAGCACTTTGTAGTCCGTCCAAGGACCACA
>NW_027152062.1:1055679-1081916 GCF_004359215.1 Bremia lactucae | reverse complement strand
TATTTTGCACCGGTTGGAGTTCTTTTCTCAAACTTAACACGATTCGCGTTAAGTTTTTGAAGCCAAGCTTCGCGTCCAATGTCTTTAACATTGCGAATGAACGCACTCCAAGCTTGCATAAGCGAGACTTTATCTCGCTTATTATTGCCACTAAACCATCGATGCTTTAGAAAAGCATCGAGATAGAAATCTTCCTCAGCGCGAAAGTTCTTCGCGCTGGGATCAAGGCCATGTAGCTTTGTCGCAATAAATAAAGGATATTTATTGTGTGGAGTAGTTTCTCCAGACAAGCTATTAATGAGCCTTTCTGGCAAAAGCCACGGCTTCTTTTCAGGGGCGAGATTAGACATTTTACTGTCATCACTCCCCTGAGTGGTACCCGCTGAGGTAGGGGTACCACGAGGACTTTTCTTACGATGGCTTACGCCACCGTCGTCACCTTGCACAGAAACACGTGCAGGTGATCGTATGGGAGACCGTACGAAAGATCGTACGGGCGATGAGGGATCATCCTCATCGTCGGAACCAAATAGACTGTTCACACGTCTATCGGAATGAGCCGTCTCATTCGAAGGCTCATAATCAGCCGCCTGACGGGTATCAGGCGACTGTTCCATCCTCCCCGAGTCGGCCATTTCGTCCGACTCGCACTCATAATCGACCTCTAAAGAGGGGTCGTACTCACGTGGTGAATCACCACGTGCACTCGCAACACCAAGTGTTGTGCGAGTGGAAGACACTACGGTAGACGGAACGTCTACCGCAAGAGATAACAATGCGTCACCCGCGGCTGCACGAACCGCAGCCGAAGGTTCAACACTATCCTCACCCCGCATGAATTGTTCCTTCATGCGATGGAATTTAAAATGATGGATCTGACCAATCAAAATCATTTTAAAAATTAAGTGGTCATTTAGCGACCACTCCACCTAATGACATTCAGAGTGATTGTCGTTTAAGGGAGGGGTGATGTAACGGGGTGTATCGTTACATGAAATTAACAATAAAAGATTGTTAATTAATATTATCCAAAAGGTAGATAATATTTGGAGGAAATTACTTTAAATAGTAATTTCCTGAATTCTTATCCATAAATAGGTATAGACCATTATGTCTATTTATTCCGCAGACTAATCAGCTGTAGAAGTAATCAAAGAGAGTTACGAGATAAGATAGATAAGAATTCATTTACATGTTTAGTATTAGTTTATAGTTAAGACAACATTTACAAAGATAGATTAACAAAGACACTTAACTATATTAATACAGTTTTCATTTTACACTCTTAAGCTAACTTGCCTTAAGAGAAGTCTTCCTCTATACGTACAGTGTACGTCACCTAACGAGAGGCACCACTCACATCTGTAGCAGTGTGAAGTGGACTTGTACTGAAGCAGTACAAGTCGTAGTGCCCCGTTACATGTAACGAGACACCCCGTTACAACGATTGTGCGGGGGCATGGAGGCGCTATACGTAGATTGTTAGTAATATAATAAAGTCAGTAGTAGATAGAAGTTCGTAACGTAAGAGCTTAATATCTTAATATAGTTTTACTTTCTCTCTATTCTAAAGGCTTAGACCTAACCTTTGGTAGCTAAGACTACTTAGCTACCTATAATCTTCCTCTGCACATCGTTTACGTGAAGTAGCCGGGCCACCACACTTCACTGTAATCAATGTAGGTTGACTAGTACTGTTAACAGTACTCCGTAACACTAACTAAGTATGAAATTTACTTTTACTTCCACCGTTGTCTGCGGTATGACGAGCTTCACTCCAATATAAGCTTTAACTGGCGGCAGAGATGACATTAAGAGGTGACGCTTTGCTTAACAGCGCTTTCAATTTAGCGGCAAGTGACAATGAATGACTAATCGTGGCGTGCTAAGACTTGCGACTTGCAATTCATTTACACAATCGAGAGAGAATCATACTCCATGTATGCAGCCTTCACGGAAGCAAATTCGCAGGCAACACAGTGCTAAATATAATTATTGGAAATGAAAGTAAACTAGCATTTGGCAATATTAGAATGGAAGTACTTCACCAAATTCAAAAGACTAATTATTTCGAAGTAAAAGTGAATATTTGAAGCGGTATACCGAGATCAATATATCAATCTTTAAAATTAAATACTTAAGGTGATCCCATTTTTTTACTGCCCATTTCACTAATTCCCCCATAAAAAATGGCGCCTTCGCCAACAAGTGAGCAGCATTCAAATAAGGTTATTGATTCGGCCCCAACGCGGAGTTACTCGAAGCGCGGTGACGGATTTTCTGTACAAGAGACCGAGGGTTTGCTGCAGGAAGTGCGAAATCGCTGGCAGGATGGATGGGATATAATCGCCGAGGTTCACAACGCGCAGTTTCCAGGCCACAAACGAACCGCTGGCTCACTCAAACGCAAATTTGCAAAGCTCTACCGCACCAAAAGTAATACTACTGTAAAGCCAAAGCATGCACGTATTGCTGCAATGGCCAAGAAGGTCCGAGAAGAAATGCGTGGCCAGCGGCGAGGTCTCGCTGCGTCCAGCCGCATGCTGGGAGATGACCTCGCGTCGGAGACGGACGCCGGCGTCGGCGTCCAGGACGTTCACCCCGACCTTAATGAGGTTGAAATCATTACGTATCAGTCAGTCACACAGCCTCACTCCGTTCCTGAGGATACAATTACGGCAACTGAGCACGAACTGCGGCAGACACTGACGCAGAGCGTGCCCATGTCCCAGGAGTCCGTTGATGCATGGCAGGCAGCCATTGATCGTTGGCCTGTCGCCAGTGAGCAGTTACGCCGGATGCGTTCTCGAATTGAGTGTGGCGAGACCATGTCTAGTCAAGATCTAGCGCAGACTGTGCTACTAATGCTACTCGAATCTCAACATCAGCGGGACTTGGAGAGGGATCAAGAACGGGAGGAACGACGATTGGAACGACAGCGCTGGCACGATGAAATGCATGAGCAGCGATGTCGATACGAGCAGGAGCGTATTGAGGATCGGCGCCGAAATGACCAGTTCATGCAAGTGATGACCACGCTTGTCGGACAAATTGCTGCGGGGCAACAGCGAAGCGGCTTAAATTGAGTCGTATATATTTGTACGCGGAAATTATTGTTTATCGAAGCATGTCAGAAAGTGCAAAATTCACTTTTTAGCATAATTAAAGATAGTGATTTGAAGGAATATTTTTAGACAAATGACGAGTCTCAAATCGTGACATATTTTCGTTCCTATATCATTGATGACAAACAGGCTGAGCTTACATTTTTTCTAGTAAGATAAATGTGGTCCCTTTTTGCAGATTTTGGTAAGCATAATGTTCTTTTGGTTATTATTTGAAGTAGATGCTGAGGCTAATAAAATAGCTGCAGGAAGTGTTAAGATCTAAGGCACATTAATAGCGGAATTTGTTTAAATTTGCTCAAATTTCGGACTCTCGCCGTTGGGATTCACCATTCTTACCCACGAGCACCATCATCATCTGCATAAATTGCTCGTGTCTGTGAAGGTATTCGGCACGCTCTTCGGCGCGCTCTTCATTATAGCGACGTCGCTCTTCACGTTCTTCGTCGCGTCGACGGTCGTCCTCCTGTCTCCGCTGCTCAGCCTCGTCCCTCCGACGTAGTCTCTCTTCTTCCTGACGTTGACGCTCCTCTTCTCGGTCCAGATCACGCTGGTACTGAGAGCGTAATACGACCTTTAATACAGATGTCAGCAAATCGTCTGTGGGCAGCGGCGTGGCATCCCGCGGAAACACAGCGGCAGAATCCTGCCACTCAGCCATCTGACGTCTTGGTCGCGGGACTGCAATGGAAGCGGCCGGTGGTAAGGCGACAGCAGCTGTTGATGAAGGCGATGCTACAGATGGAACTTCAGCCGGCGTGGCGACCCAGTTGGTTTCCGACTCAATTGATCGATCCTGTATGCGCTCTTCGCTGCGCGCGGGTTGGAATGATACCTCACTGGACTCAACGGGTGTTTCGTCATCGATCACTGGAGCTAGTGCGGACGCAACTCCCTCATTCATTTCCTTATGGACAATGTGTGCAAAAGTGATGGCCTGATGATTTTTGGCTCCGCGTGGCGGAATATTTGAGCGGTACAAACGTGAAAACTTTTTCTTAAGAGAGTCGGCCGATCGATTGTGTTTGGCGAATTGAGCATTGTGCAGCTGTGCGACAACGTCCCAACCCTCGCGCCAGCGACTGCGCACAATCTGCAGTAGTCCCATGGACTCCGCTTCGGTAAAGCCGTCGCCACGTCGTTGCACGTGTGGTCCGAGTCGCCGTTTCACCTCGGTCTCCATAACGTCCTGGGGGGAAAAGCGTGCGGCCATTATCTTTAAATAAGGGGATTTTTGCGAATGAATGGGTGCGGCAAAAAAATTGCGCCAAAGATGGTGATATCATTTCATTCCATTGGACACGCGCAATGTATATTTTGTGACCAATATCGAAAGTGCAAATGGCTGGCACAGATTTAAATGACTCGGAGTTGCCCTACGCGCAAAATCGCAAAAACTCGACGTATAGATGTGCACTATTTCAAAGAGATGGTTCGCAATAAATATCAGCTACGAGATGGTAGACCTTGGGGGCGTATGACTTGACCCTCTCTACATTCATGCAAGAAATAGTCCAGTGCTTCCCATATTGCTCAGCAAGCGCCCGCAACGAGTCTAAAACGTGCTGCTCCCATATCTTGCGATCCTCCACGGCCACATTTCCGTGCACGTGGAGCCAGCCCCCATTCACTTTAAGAACTTGCACAGCCAGAGGCCAAGCCTTCTCGCTCGTGGGCAAGAGACCAAGATTCACACGGTCAGCGACAGCACCAATCAAGGAAGCCGACTCGCGGTTGTCTCCAAAGTATACTTTACATCTATCTGCAACATGGTTTCGCTCGAGGTTGTTGCGCAGTGCAGCCACCGAGTCCGGGTTCCACTCGCACGCGTGTACAAATGCAGCTCCGCCGTGCACAAGAAAAGGGAGGACGTAGTAACCAATGCCGCAGAAAAGGTCAACGATAGTCTCACCGCAGCACCCGATTTTTGCCATGCGGGCCTTCTCAGTTACGTTGCCTGACGAGAACATAACTCGCGTGAGATCCCATCCGTATATGATTCCATTCTCACGAATCTCAACCCATCCAGGAGCTTTAGTATGACATTTCGAGACAAGAGCCTTCTTGTCTATATACAAGAGCTTCACGTGACTCTGGCGCTTTTCACTGGCATCGATAAATGCCTTGCGTGCAACACGCGTAAACGTGGGAGAAGAAGAATGACAGACAAAAGCCCACATTTTGTCGGCAAATAACGTCCACTCCTCATCGAGGAAAGAGTCACGCGGCACCAACAGTACGTCGCCAATAAATTCGTATTTGTTCGGTATAGCTTTAATCACTTCTGGCGACAGATAGTGTTTGCTAGCAAAACCTTCAATCGCACTGCGAATCACATCGTTGCGGTTTAATCCGCTCATCTTGCCAAACTTGTTCAGATACACATCATTATCAATTACAATCTCAAGCTTCTGCAATTCAACGTCATTTGTCGAAGCGATGACTTCACGAAAATTCGACGCCACAGGAATCAAAAACATCTTTGTGGATTCTGACTTTTCATTCGTCAGTATGCCCTCAGCAACGTGAATTCGACGGGACTTGTCATATGCGTGCGCTTTTTCTAGCAATGATTTAACTTGCTTTACGTGCTCTTTGTCCACACGAACACCGAGTGGCTCGACATTTAAAGAAGTTGATCGATCCAAAGCTGGCGTGTTAGCCAATTGACTTCTTGCAACAATGGTAGCAACCTCGTTGGGCCGCGCTACCGATAGACAGCACTGATACGTTGATGAATAGATTTGCCCAAAGCCAAAACACTGATATCCACCTCCTAATATATAAAGCGAATTGTTCGTAGACAGCCACGTCGTACTGTGGCCTACAAACGCTGCATTTTTATGCTTCACTTCACCAAGCTCCGACCACTGTAGCTTTCCGACGTCCAGCAAATATATTTTCTGAACTGCCTGTACTCGTTTCGCCAATAGTGCAGACGATATACCACCCACAACAATAACCTGGTGACCGCTGATCACAGACGCGCTGGCAGAAAAGAGCGCTGAAGGTTGGCTTCCGTTCTTAATGTTTGCAAGCCTTTTAGTAGTCCAGGTATTGCTGACGGTATCGAATATTACGCACGCGCCGCTATCCCTTTCAATACTGCAATCAACGTCTTCCAACGAATGCATGCCTCCCCAAAAAACAAGCTTAGTTGAGCCAACAACTGCACCAACGTGATCGAACCGATTGGAGATGCCAGGCAAATTCTCTGCAAAATGATTAGCACACTTAGCATAAAGAAACACCACAAGCAAGAGACGAAGAAGTGGAATTTAATGAATACCAATCCGACGCCACTCCGGATGATGTGGGCGAAGATCTAGGGCATGTAAATCGCCGAATACTTGCTCGGCATCGCGTCCCCCGTAAACGTACATAACAGAGCCCACTACAGCCCATTAAGCAAGGAAAATTTACGAT
This sequence comes from Bremia lactucae, assembly GCF_004359215.1. Taxonomy (NCBI): domain Eukaryota; phylum Oomycota; class Peronosporomycetes; order Peronosporales; family Peronosporaceae; genus Bremia; species Bremia lactucae. Next base: position 1,075,365 of record NW_027152062.1, on the reverse strand, counting down.
TTAATGGCTCGACAATCAATAAAGCAAGCTGCAGTAACAATAGCTAGCCTTACCTACACAACTGCAATGTTTCCAACGTGGACAAGGTCCAACTCCAATCGGATTGATCGCTTCCCACTGCTTCTTCGCAAGGTCCATCGCATAGAGATCATTCAGAGGTTTGACAGGACTGGCTCGACCACCGAATATTATCATCCGCGTTTCCACCACCACAGCAGAATGATACATACGAGCCACGGGGCCATTGACTCCGGTAGTCGCGTAGTATGTCTGCTGAAGAGAACCATCACTGGAGGGAGACAAGAAACTAACATCGGCAAGGCGAGTTGTCGTTCCGGATGCAGTTGATCCCTGACCTCCGAACACGACAATGGCATCATCATACTGTACGCTGGAATGTCCTACTACCTTCAAGCTGTCTTTGTTGACAACTTCAGACCAGGAAGTTAGTTCAATCGTAGGTTGGCTGACATCTTTTGAGTTTACAAGTGGTTGGGAGAATTTAGCACCAAAAGTCTCAAAAAGTCGATCAGTTTTTTGCTTGTTCGCTTCAAACTTTTGGTTAGCGATATCAACTATCCATTGGAGATAACTTTCTTCAACGAGCAATTTTTTTGCACATCGGCCAAGTGGAATTTCCATGCCATTCGCCGTGGTGCGAATCGCACAAGTGATCTTGCGATTGCCCAATACAACGCCGGATTCTCGAAATCCGCTTGCAAGGCCCCATTGTAGCAATGCCTTAGCCGAGTCGAGATTGCGGCATACTACATGCATAATGAACGGCTCATGTTTGAATATCAACTGTTGTAGCTTTAGTCGCCAATCACGAAACTTAATTTTGCTGTATAGTCATCCACGTACCATTCTACTGGTGCTGGAGTCGGCGCCGGCCAAGCGCAACCCAGTTGCCAATTGTTCGAACGTGATAGTGGCATGCTCGGCAATCAGCCACTTTCCGCCTTTAGTGATAAGGTCTGTTCTTGCTTCATTTCCATTCAATGTGGCGGTTTCACCGCAAAAAACTGCTATGCGACCCGAGCACGAACTGCTTGTCACCTACTTTACAACAAAAGCCAGTAAGCACGTATCCATCGCAAAATTTTGACCATTTGCCTAAACCGCACGTAGTCCGGATGCGCATTAATGGTGTTTATCATGCTTGCAATAGGTTTGTCAATGCAGCCTTTAGGACTTTTATCCTCCATTGCATGTAATTTGCGTAGGCTTTCTCGTTTGAGCTGCGCGAACATGGTCCAGTCGTCGAATAACGCATTTGTTACAAGAGCCGTAATAATTGCCTAAAAAAATAAACTATTTATACATATCAAAATCTGCATTCATTGTTGCTGGCCTCACGAAAAAAGAGGAGGTACGAAATGTCAGCGATACTATTTTTAGGGAAATGATATTGCTACCCGCCTTTTTTATTGCTACCCGACCGTTAAAACGTCCATCCCATTGGCTACTGGCTGGCTTGCCCATTGGTTACTGTCTCGCGTCCCGTCCACAACATGTATGTACAGTGCCCTACCCGACGTAATGTAAGGATGCCAGATTTAATTATTAGTCACATACATAACCGCCTTTTTTTAACCCAGCATCACTCCATCAATACTCGTTAATTCTATTCAGAGTTATGATGAAATGATTTCGAAATTGGCGGCAAAAAAATACTTTGATAATTCAGCTAACTGCTAAAAGGCCTATGGAAGGATGTGTAGGCGGGCACGTCGTAATGCGGCCACGCTCTACTTAGACACACACCCTAGCACAGCGAGGAAGCGGTGTAACCAGCTTCTCTTGCGTGCAGTGAGGTAATTGTGGTGAGCACGTTAGCGACCTCACCCAACGCACTAAGTACATTAGTTAAGTGTCGTCACGGGAGCGGTAATCCGACTCCTCGTGGGCACTTACTAAGTAGGAAGTAGTTTCAGACTGATTTATATTTAATCGCGTTAAATATATATACCTATTTTTACCAATCAAAATGTCATCTCTATAGATAACACTTAATATGTACTGCGAGCGTATCTTTCTAGATACCTCGCGTAACGGATGACGCTAGGCGCCATCCCTCCTAATGTGAATGCATCTATGTGCATCACATTACATTTTTCTTTAACAAAGAAGCAGTATGTTTGTCATTTCGGCATTAAAAAAATTGCGTGAGCCGAGGAAATAACGAAGTCTCTTTACATCGACTGGCACGGGCCAGTCGATGGTCGCCTTGATTTTTTTCCGTATCCGGGCGTACACCGTGTTTACCCACGATGCACCCAAGAAGTAGGATTTCGCTTGCAGAAAATATACACGTTTTGAGATTTGCATGCAAGTTTTGGTTACGCATTAGTGTAAGAACCTTTTAGGCATGGGTACGATTTACTTCAACGTCCGACTTTTCGTTCATAAAAACTCGGCTATGAACGAAGACGTCATCACAATAGCTCGGTGCGATATCCCACCCCGATCTCAACAGATTAGTTACACAACTGTTGAATGTTGCAGAAGCATTACTAAGCCCCTGTGGCATTACGAGCCACTCCCATAACATTCCGCTTCGGGTAGATTTTACTGTGAACGGGATAACCTGTCCACGCATGACGATCTGATAGAATTCATCCATAGGATCCATTGACAAAAAAATGGTTCTTTTTGACATTGTATACAATAGATAGATAAAAATTAAATAAAGTGATTGATCCGAACCTCAAGGTCGCTTATTCAAATTCAGCTGGGAGAACAATCATTGGGGGAAATTACGCAGATAGCCTCAATGATTTAATTAAATTGTTGCTCGATTCATCTGTTGCCACGCCTCTCCTATAGCTCAGTTGGTAGAGCGTGCGGCTGTTAACCTCAAGGACGCTACTGCAAACCAGCTGCGAGAGCATCTATTGAGGGTTATTACGCAGATAGCCTTGACCTGTGCTGGGCTGCATCGTAGGTACACATGGCGCACGAGCAGACCTAGAGTAGGTTAAATCGGTAAACGAATGGCCGATCCCACGACATGGGAAGGATTTGTGCCAATTCCTAGGGCTCGCTAATTACTTGCATAAATATAGCGAGGACTAAGCTGAGCAAACTAAACTATTATCTGTCCTCCTTAAAAAGGACGCAGAATTGGTTTTGTTAAAAGAACAAGATGATCGTCTGCGATGCAAGTAATTTTGCAATCGGCAGCGCGCTCATGCAGAAGGATGACGACGGCGGCTACCGCGTTGTCTCTTATCAGTCCCGGCTTTAAAAGCCGTGGAACTGGCTTTTTTGCATGGCGAAGAGCTACTTTCAATAAAGTTTGCTCTTGTCAAGTTTCGTGTGCGCCTATTGGGCACCGAACCATTTGTGATTTAGACGGATCACAAATCACTGCGGACCGCAATAAACTCACCGCACCTCTCGCCTAGAATGGCAAGTTGGCTTACATTCTCCTCTGAATTTACTTTCAATGTTAAATACAAGCCGGGTAATCGAATGTCTTGGCTGACAAAGATCCGACTTTGAGGTAATACACCAGAAAAGTGTGTCTAGTGCTAAAGCACCATTTCAGCCGTCACCGTTGGTAGCATAAAGGCATACCACGTGACGAGCTCATTAGTCTCTAAAATAGAGCTACAGTCAGGACGACCATTGTCGCCTGCTGTAAGATCACTTCGGTGGACGAAAGGTTCCCCTTCCGTCGTACCTGAAAGCTAAGCTAAATCGCTTTAGCTACAACGATGGTCTGTTATGGCATCAGCTATCACCTTGTGATCCCTTGAGAATCTATGTGCCTCATGACACAGATCTCAAGCTGATGATCCTTCGCGAGCTCCATGATACGCCGTCGAGTGGGCAATTGGGCCGTGAAAAGACATTCTTACGAGTGTCGAGAAATTTTGGTGGTCGCACCTATATAAATGGGTGGCCAGCTATATTCGCTCCTGCGAACAGCGTCAGCGCATAAATCTGGCACCGTCCAGCAGTGTGCAACTGAAGCCGCTACTGATTCCAACAAATTGCGGATGTCAGAAAGTCTGGACTTTATGTTTGGCATGCCGCCCGACCACAAGGGTTGGACTGGGGATGATCTGCGGTCGACATGTGGAGTTTGCTACCTAGCAGCTCGAACACATCTTGTTAAAAACCCGACGTAAAACTTGAATCCCAGTCCTATGGTATGAACTCGGACATCCCGTGCAGTTGGTAAAAATGAATCAGAAACAAGAGAGCTGCCTCCTTGCCTGTGATCGATGTTTGACATTGAGCTAAATGCAACATTTTGCTCAGTCTGTCTACAAAGACGACGAGCCCCGACTGAATGGCAAACAGAACGTGCCAATCGGGTTGTGGCGAATGTCTTACGCTTGATAGCAACTCCCAAAGAATAGAGCAACCAACTACCCTTCGTGGAGTTCGCTATAAATAACAGTGTCGACGCCAGTACGGGTGAGGCATCGTTTAATATTAACGGACTGCGCCATCCTCGGACGCCAGTCTCGGTTGTGCGGCCCCTCACTGTGCTCGGTGCGAAAGAGGGACAAAGTGTCATCAATATGACGATGACACATGAGGGTATCATCTTAAAGACGGAAACTTACTTGCCCAGTGACCGTGCCAGTTTTGCAGTGGTCAATAAAATTACGCCTTACGACCGACCTCTCGGCGGTATCATATGCGAGTTTGATTCTAAAAGCGTGAGCGAGGCTCAACGCTTTGTGAATGAGCGATTAGCCATCACATGTAAAGGCCGTGGCGCGATGGAAAGCGCACAGGATAAAAAAAATATGCGGACCGAAATGGTCGAAAAATAAAGAACAGTTTAGAGTAAGGGAAAGTACTATTAGGTACTGCTACCCTACCTTAAAATGCAATTTCTGTACTACTTGGAGGTACTTTGAAGTTTAATGCCGGGTTTCATTGCCGAATGACTTCTCCCACCACGAAAAAGATTCGGAGAGCGAGAGATACCACGCGCGTAATGCATGTTTTTCAGCATCAACTTCTCCAGGATGCCAAGCCGAAGTTTAAGGCGTTCATGACCCTGACGATCCTTCGCGCGGACATCCTGAAAATCCGAGGAAAGTCGCAAGACTTGACCCTCGAGATCCCCAATGCGTCGTTTAGCAGCGCTTAACGCCTGCGACTAAATGGACGAAGGTAAGGCAGCCGTGATTAGGTGGGCGAGATCGCCACTCCTATCGGACACCGCCTGCACTGATGGATGCGGGTGGGAATCAACGCTTCCTTGTTGGAAGGTTGTTTGCCCACCACTCCGTGAGGCAGAAGTATTAAATCCTCGTCCAGTGGAGGAGATACCCGAAATGTTTCGACTCTTGGGAACCGATCGATACCCTACTTATTGATGCGCCCGGTTTGGTGACTGCCTATGAAAAGAAGCACCAGCAAGGGCCTCTCCGCTAGTCTCAAATGGACTAGCAGGAGTAGCGTGGTGAGAAGAAACAGGGGTACTGCACCGCCCATGATTTCTTTCATACGCAAGCAGGCGAAATCAATTCGCTGCGACCGCTGTTTCACCGCATCGTAATGCGGTAAAAAGCGGCGCGTGAATTCCGTGTCGTTTTGATCAGGCGTTATATTGAACGCAACACAACACGACCGGGATCGGAAAATACGTTCAAGCGATTTTCCCTGAGCCCTCCATGATTGAAAGACGCCATAATAATTATGTGCGTCTACAAGAGCGCGCTCTAGGAGCGACGCTCTTGGCCCGTTTAAACGAGGCGATTTAGATGGAGGGCCCTTAAAGAACGAATTTACATTTTAAATTCGTCAAAGAGGAGCGAGAAACTGCGAGCAGCTTTACGCGCCGCTAGTTCACTCAATCACTCTAGCGACCTGTGTTACCATACACGGCGCCAAAGATGCCACTTAAAAGGGGCAATGTTGGTGGGTCGTCTGCGAAGACGCCCATCCAACCCCGCACTAAGCACACGCGCCGCGTTAACTCGCCGGCCGCGTCCAATGCCTTAATCGAAACGCCGACAGCTACTGCTGCTGTCGCGTTAACGGGGCTAAAGGATCCATCCCACTTCAATAGTGAGGATACTGATCCGTCGCTCATTGTCGACTACAATGAGTCGACACCGTTGCCGTCACCTCATAGTAGTGATGCGGACAACGAGCTCATGAGATAGGATGATGGCGCATGTCGCGAGCCATTAGAGAAGTTTGCCCATCCAAACTTCTCTCATGGCTCGCGACATGGAGACAGTAACATTTACGAATTCTGTCTCGTCGTCTGCGCTGGATAGCGCAGCGACAGGTAATGAGAGCGCTGCCCATAAAGGTGCAGCCGCTTCTCCGTTGGGTATAATCACAACGCTTTATGCTCAGACCATAATTCATAATGGTTCTGACATAGAGGATTCGGAGCCAAAAAAAAAAGCTCCGCCGACGACACGTGAACGTGCTCAGTCGGTGTCACAAGCCAGTCGTTTAGAACGTGGCTCTGTGACGGGTGGCATTCCAAAGATGCCGGGATGGTGTAACGGGCTAAAGTTGCCCTAATGTTACACAGTCCCCGTTAAGTACACTTGGTGGACTTAAGGAAATGGTCAATTACTTAAATAAAGTAATTAGACCCAGCACTCGGGTGTGGTTCACATTTGTGACCAACCCTTGTGTATGTGATGCACATAGATGCATTCGCATTAGGAGGGATGGCGCCTAGCGTCATCCTTTACGCGAGGTATCTAGAAAGATACGCTCGCAGTACATATTAAGTGTTATCTATAGAGATGACATTTTGATTGGTAAAAATAGGAATTTATATTTAAATAGATTAAATATACATCAGTCTGGTAACTTCTTCCTAGTTGACAAATGCGCAAGTGAAGCCGGATTACCGCTCTCGTGACGTCCCTTGTACTAAGGTGCTTAGTTCGTTGGGGAGGTCGCTTACGCGCCCACCAACTACCTCACTGCACGTGAGAGAAGACGGTCAAACCGCTTCCTTGCTGTGCTAGGGTGTGCGCTTAAGTAGATCGTGGCCACAATAGACGTGCCCGCCTACAACAGTTCTGTTCATTGTTGATTTAAGTCCTTAAACCAACCCCGCCAATCGCTGCTTGACGCGCGAATGGGTGATTTGTAATACATAGTAAGATAAACATATAATAAGTCAGTTAAGAAGATTGCAATACGTAGGATATTAATTATATTAATACAGTTTTACTTTTGAAGCGGGGTGTCCCGTCACGTAAATATTATTTCCTACAATAATTATTAGATGTAATCTCCTACAAGAGAAAATAAATAGAAAGGTATCACTATTATCTTAATTTGAACTCAATAGCTCCAGTATTACCAAATTTGGTAATACTGACGGAATAAAACATTATTGCTAATAAACGGTTGATTTATATTGGAATTAACCCTGCTAATCGTCAGAAGATACGATTGTGCGGTGCGAAAGTAGGTGCCATACATAGTTTGTATTAGCATATTAAAAATAGTACTAGATAGAAGATCGTTATGTGGATCTTAATACATTAATACAGTTTTACTTTCTCACTATTCTAAAGCCTAAGAATTCTTCGTTAGTAGCTAAGGCTTCTTAGCTACTTAGAACTCTCCTCTGAACGTCGTGTACGTGAAGAAGTCGAGGCACCCCACCTTCACTGTAGTCGGTCTAGGTTAGCTAGAGCTGTTATCAGGACTAGCAAAGTGTGACTTGAATGGGGCACACATCGGTTCGTGAACCGATTTTGTGGTACATTTACTTTGTGGGTAAAACACCCTTTTGTTCTACTTGAAATAGTTAAATTAATAAAATCCCTCCCATTTATAATAGGTAACATATGTGACAGCCGCCAGATATAAATGTGGCGGCCGAAATCCATTTTAGTGTAGCTAGGATAAGGTTTTAAATTGATAAGTTACCCTTTTTGATCTTACAGCGTCTAGTGCCTTCCTAAGGTTTGCGCATTGATCTACGAGAGAAAGAACCTTTTTATGGTATATATTCTCGGCACTAGTTGCCACTTGGTTCTACGACCCCTGAGTTCCTTGAACTAGGATTCGTTAAGCTCTTAGAGCTTGTTCAAGCCACTGAGCTATTCTACCTTTTAGTTTCATAGAACTATGTGACTCTCTGAGTCTATAAGTCTTCCTCTGACTTATAAGCAAATCGGCTCCGCTATACCTGGTAGCACTTGTAGTCAATCTACGCCTGAGTATCTTATACTAAGCCTCTGCTGAAATGGACCCTTGTCCCGAGCTTTCAGAGGTGAAACGCGCAGCGTCTAAGAGCTTTAAAACCTTGTTTGGGCTAGAACACATTAAATTCATCATGTCCCAGATACCAGAGGTTCTGGATGCATGGCTTGAAGCCTTGATGCAATACGAATTTTCTCTTTTCGGACAGGTCCAGAACAACTTAGCGGCATCTATGCCGACTCGATAAACTTATGTACCTGATCCAGAGCCTAAGGCTGGCCTCCTTGTTGTCAATGTTAAGACGTTTGAGGGTAACGAGGAAGAAAACCTCATATTCTGGATCAAGCAAACGGAGATGTCCATAGACTCTGCCATGTTCTAAACAGAACGATAAAGGTGGTCATGACCATCTCTAAGCTCGGTGGTAGAGCCATGGAGTGGACGCTCACGTGCAGCACGTCTATAAACGACGCTTCTCCCGCGTGGGATATGCTGAAACAGCACATGACTAGCATGTTTGCACCAACTGACCAGGCTTTTTGTACGCGATCACGACTTATAATTACTCGTCAGGGTAAAACAAACCTAAGGGACTATGTCCAGGAGTTGAGAACTCTAATTGCCGCTATGCATTAAGACGCGGTGCAAGACGCAAGTTTAGTAAACGTCTTTATGCGGGATCGCAATGAGGGCGTTGCTCGGACGAAATTGTTCCGATCTCATCCCGTTTGCTTTTGAAGAGGCAGTTGCCAAGCGCTACGCGCTATAATTCGTCTTTAAGTCCGCTCGTGCAAGCACGCCCGTTCACCGTAGAAGCTCTTTGAGCACATCGGGGTCTTCTAATAGACTGGAACGCATGGAACGAAGCCTCGCTGAGGAGGAATAAGAAAAATTCCAAGCTCTGGAACAGAATAAAAACATCCGCAGATGTTATATGTGCGGAAGCACGAAACACTTACGCCGTCTAATCCCTTATGCAACGGGCGCAAAGATAAAAAGAACAACAATATCGACCTACATCAAAAATCTGGTACGGTGCGGAAAACGTCGATACCCAGTAGGGGCGAAGCGCCTTAATAGGAAAGGCCTAGGCTCTGCTGAACCTCTGGGAGTTGAGAGTAATCAGGTCCTAGCCCCAATTAATAATGTTCGTAATGGCACGTGAGTACAAGCCTGGCTTGTTAGTCGCTCAGGCGACTGTAAAGGGCTTCGATAAGCCATAGTCAATTTTAATTGACTCAGGGCGTTTTTTAATAATGTCCGACGTCTTTCCCTTGAAGGGAAGCAGCGATATGCTGAGCGCATGAAAGTGATGCAATCACTGTTTGCTTAGCTATCGGGGCTCGTGTCACTGTTCCTAAGTTCTGTTGAACTTAGGTAATAAGTTTCTGGACTCTATCTGTGTGCTAGACATTGGAATGTCTGAGTTAATGAAGACCACTGTTGAAAACTCTAATCTTGAGCCTGGCTCAGGAAATGGGGTGGAAAGGCACGTACTCTGTGTGACACTCGCTGCATTAACGAGTCACTGAATGCTATCAGCATTCTAGGCCTAGGGCCGAGTCATCAAGTGTGTAATATCCCTGGGACACGTGGAGTGGCACGTCTAAGTCCACCGAGTGTGGTCAGCCGAGGTGGCATGTCAGTCGTGACGCTATTGGAAAGTTGCCAGGGTATTTCGGATCAAACCCTTCTAATGCACGTGATGTGACACAAAAACGATCACTGGACAAGGAATTTGAGTTGCATAACTTCTCGTTGAATATCGGATTGGACACCAGCTCTGTGCAGAGCCAATAAAGAATGGGAAACTTGGGAACGTGGATGTCACGGCCTCTTGGAGGCGTATTGTCTCGACTCCGAGACAGCAGAGACGCGAAGCGTCTATAACGCTACAAGGTGATACGAGCGAGCATTTGCATACGCTTGTAAGTGTGGTGACCTGTAACATAGAGAGAGAAGTTAGCCTTAAGGCAACCCCGTTGTTACATGCTTTTTTTAGAGCTAGACGAAATGTCTGTTGATGAGTTCGGCCGAGCCTTATAGGCTGGTGATTTATCTGAGGTTGTGGTTATTCGACCAAATATTGAGTTATACGCATCATCGCTTCTGGATGAAGCCGTCCTGGAGGACACAAAAGCTGCATTTATTCGGAATCGGTTTAACCTCGGATAGAGGTGTCCGTCATAAATTGACTGGTTCCCGGAACTAAATACTGTGTTACATGACAGTGGCCTTAACCAAACGAACAGTGTGACGTCGTTGACGATTTCTTCCGTGCTAAGCACGAGTCTGGAATGGTGTGCGAGGTTAAATTTCCCCATTCGACACCGACATATTTGTTACAAAACGCCAAATGGTCAATTGCGCATTGTACATGCTTATAATAACTAATGCTGTCACTACACAAGCCCAATCCTCCATTCCTAGGAAGGATGTTCTCAGAGCAACATAATGGGATGTACAATGTACAGTGCACTTAACGTAGTCGATAACTATTACCAACTGCTTATGCGAGCCAGCGCTATCCCGCTTACAGCGGTTAGCACCCCAAGCGGTATGCTATGGGAGTGTTTGGTTATGCCACAAGGGTAACATGTAATCGTCTAGTGACGCAACTATTCTGCCCTCATCGAGGTTATGCACAGATATATTTTGATGACACTTTTGTCCATTGTCGTGCGGAGCAGGGTCGGTCGGATGTGTGAAACCATATCGACCATTTGCGAGTAGAGCTCGAGTGCATGCGCACATATAAATTGTATTTTAGTGCCTCAAAATGCATTTTTGGCGCAGAAGAAATTCCCTTTTTAGGGTGCTCTATTCGAAAGCAAGGCCTTCGAGCGGATCCCGCTAAGGTAAAAGTCATAGTTGATTGGCCGGTTCCTAAAAATCAAAAGGATTTACGTAAGTGGTTCCTCGCCAAATATTTACACAAATGTAGCGAGAATTACGCTGATATGGCTAGGCCATTATCCAATCTCGTTTAAAAGGACATAGATTGGTGCTGGACTAGCACCAAGAATGATGTTTTTAAAGCAGCTAAGGATAGTCTTATCCATGGTCCGATTCTGGCTCTGCCGAATTTAAATTGGCCTTTTAGCGTCGTCTGTGACGCATCGGATTTTGCCATTGGCAGTGCTCTGTTAAAAAAGACGATGATGGGCGAGAACGTGTAGTTGCGTTCGAGTCTAGACGGGTTAATGCTGCGGAAAAAGAACTAGCCAGTTTATGACAAAGAGTTACTTGCACTGAAGTATGCACTTGTCAATTCCAGAGTCCATCTGCAAGGCTCGAAGCCGTTTGTAATATATACAAATCACGCGTCTTTACGGACTGCGACTAAGTCGCCCCATTTCTCACAGAGAATTGCTCGATGGCTGTCCTTTTTCGCCGAAAATAATTTCGAGGCGTAATATAAGCCTGGAAGCAGAATGCTTTGGCTGATGCATTATCACGTAGGCCGGATTGTGAGCTCTCTCATTTAACGATCTATTACTGATCTAATCCGTTCGGCTTACGCCAAGGATGAACAGTGTGTAGCTCTACTACGAGCTATTTAGTCGGACATTAAATTGGCACGTTTTCGTGCGACCTTACATCGTTCTTCTATCGATAAAGGCCTGTTGCTTTATTGAATGGATGCTGCGAATATTCCGCGTATCTGAAAAAATTGGAAAAAATGGGAGTTGAATATCAACAAATACATTTATCCAATTACAATCGAATCCTCTACGAGGCACATGATACTGGTCTTAATGTTCATCTCGGTAGAGAAAAGGCCTACGGCTCCATGAGCCACATTCATTGGTGGTCCAAGCCTTACAAATGGGTAAGCACATACGTTCGCACATGCGAAACTTGCCAACGGGTTAAACCTACGGCTCATGCTGCTTTACCACTGGTAAGTATCTGCCCGTACCCACATGGTTTTGAGAGACCATTAGTTTGGATTTTTTGTCAGGCGTACCGAAAGATTCGGCCGGTAACACGGGCATCGTGGTCTTTGTTGACCGGTTGAGCAAAATAGTTCGTTTAGTGGCTATGCTGGTTATCAAGGATGGTGAAGGTACAGCGAGGCTGTTCATTAATCGCGTGCTTCGCCAACACAGTTTTACTGTGACAATTGTCTCTGATCGAGACCCTCGTTTCACGGATAAATTCTGGAAATCATTTTTCCGAGTGCTTGGCACCAGACTGGGCATGTCCACAGCGGACCCTCCGCAGACCGATGGTCAAACTGAACGTGGCATTCTCGTCATTGAAGACGTTCTACGCAGTGTGTTTGCTGAAACACCAAAGAGCTCAGAAACCAAGTTTGTAGGAAGATTTAGCATTTAACAAAGCTCGGTCTCCGACTGCAAGAGAATCCCGACAAATTCTGCCTTTGACACTCGCTAGTTCTTTTTACTTGCATTGGCTATTAGCCATTGTGTCAAGCACATGTCTTAAGACACTAAATCGCGTTGCGAGGAATTCGCTTACTTGTTTCCGAATAAGAGCGGGGGCGCAATTTAGTCTTAAAGACCGGGAGTACAATGCTCCCGGTAGTGGATTTCGCGTTAACGCTTCCCATGCCTCTACAGGCGATACTCCGCTCTACGTATATTTTTTCATACACCCAAGCGTTTCGTTAACGATACCACTACGTGGTTCAGGGCTTAGTGTGGGAGGATTAGCCGATGCGCTAGCTAATATCAGCCATACTATATTCGACCATATACGTTCATGGCCAAGGAAGGCCTAGCTTTCACGCTAAACCTTCGTCGCAAGCTGCGCGGGACAATCTTGTATGTGAAGTGGTTTGGGTACCAGATGCGGGCGTGGCGGACTTTAACGCTCATCCTATCGATCTATTCAACGCTCGACGTCAGCTCATGGTTTCGCAACACGCTTACCACGAGCTGCAACGGCGTTGTAAAAATATCGGGGCTTGTGGTGTCATGGGATCACCCTCTGATTATTTGATTGACTGTATGGACGATTTCAATTGCGTTTTATTGTCGTCCGGTCAGTCGCCGCTATGTGTTAATTCCTTTTATACACCCTTCGCGACCGAGTGGATCTTTCAGCCGGGCAGAAGCAGTGACATAGCCGGTGTCAGCCCTTTTGAATGAGTGGGACTATCGCAGCTAGACAAGACTGTAACAGAACTGACGTTTTAGAAAGCAAATGAGAGACAAAATCCGCTCTCGGGGATGTTGAACGTTGCATCCATGAACATTCAATCTCTTGCTACACTGCAACAAGTGGCCTTTCGATTTTCTAGCTCACTTAGGCTGGAAAACGCCTTCTCGATTGCGTTCAGCGAATGTGAAGAAATGCCAAGATGATTGGGCTAAAAAGGGCGGGCATTAAATCACTTTTCGTTGCTTTGCTTTTTATAGATATATTAATGATTGCTCACGTAACTGAACTTCCGGCTGACGCTAGTTCTTATTATAACATTATATTACCAAAGTTTTACCAATGTCTGGTTAAGTGACTTAGCTGGAAATGTCATAACCAGGGTCGCCCACAACTTTCGCGACAAGGTCTTTAGTAATTTGACATCGCTGTACGTTAGCGTGATCAACGTCTGGTATGGCAATTAAGCCTGACGTTGTAACAGGGCACTGCCGACTTACTTCAGTGCAACACCACTTCGCACTGCTTCAGTGCGAGTGGTGCCTCACGTCACTTCACGTACACTAGTACATGCATAGGAAGACTTCTTTAAAAAACTTGCTTTAAAGAGGTTTAAAAAAAACTATATTTAATATGATTAAGTTCTTCTAGTCTATCTATGTAATTCTAACTTATTTATAAACTAATACAAAGCATGTAATAAAGTCTTATCTGCCTCTCTCTTTGCGCGCGTCCAGTGCTGACTGAACCGCGGAGCAATAAGACATAATGATCTATATCTTCCAATGCATAAACTTTTCAAATGTTACTATGTAAAGTAATATCCTCCAAATATTATCTACCTTTTAGAAAATATATTTATTAACAACCATTTAGTGTTAATTTAATGTAACTATACCCCCGTTACGTCACCCCCCTTAAACCACAATCACTCTGACTGTCATTGAATAGAGTGGTCACTATAAGACCAATAAATTGAAAACGATGTCGATTGGTCAAAACCATCATTTTCAATTTTATCGCATGGTTAACGGGTCCATGCGGTCAGTGAAATAGTGCGGAACCTTCGATTGCGGTACATAAAGCCGCGGGCGACGCATTATTGTCCGATTAACAAGCGCGAGGGGCGCGTGTTTTCCGATGGACCTTCTGATCCATCGGATGGGTCTCGTCATACTGACGGACAAGGCCCTCAACGTCAACAACCAGCTGAAAACGAGGCTCCCAGCTGTCATGCGAAGGTGGATAACCGCGCAAGCGAACAAGATAACTCGTTCGCTGCCCCTTCACATCACGGTGGTTTCCACAAGGAAACGTTGGCCACCGTCGGAATCCACCAATGGTTGTGGTGGAGGAGGAAAAATTAGATCCGAACCGTGTGTCCGTTCTAAAGTCGAAGATCGTCAAACTCGACCGCTACCTCCATGTATTGGGGAGGGTCTTGATAACAAGCGCGGTAAGCGTCACTTGTTCGAACAGACGGTGCAGACTCTCCGTATCGAATGGTTGGAAGACCGTTCAATAAGTGCGTACTCAATGTTTGGGATCGAACGGAAGTATCACGCTCTTTGTGACGAGCTGACGTCAGCCCGTCGCGATTTCGAGGAACTTCGGGAGCGGCATGAGAATCTCCAGACAACATGAGAGTCTGGTTCGTGATCTCAAGAATCTTTTGGGGATTCTTGAAAGAGGTGGTCAGATCCATCCGCGGTAGAAAACGCGTACTGATGGTATGGGCGGAGCCGACCAACGTAAAATGTAGGTTGAGTTCGCACGTGGGATTTCTATTGTGTACGCATTGCCTCTGCGATGCAGGACAGCAGTACAAGGAAAGGCCCAATGAACTTGGGTACTAGCTTACTGCTACCCACATTAGTGACTACACGCTTCGAAAATTAGCCAAACCTTTTCAAATGCTTTTACTCTAGCTATTTACCATTGGACGATCGTACTTTATCTGAAGAAAACTCAAAGGGTTGTATGGAAAACTCGGTCAGATATTTTCGCATGACCGTTACATGCACTAAAAGTACACGTTTATTCGATTGTGCGGTCGAATGTGCCGTCAATTCTGTTCAGATTTTATAGCAAATATCAGCCTGAGGTAAGTTTACCGTAGAGAGTAGTACTAGGTCATTAATTTTAAATGAAAAAAAAAGTTTGCTCCTTCATGTTTGTCTGCGTTCCGTTTGTGACGGTCCACTGCGTTAGCAATGGAATTTTGAACGAAACGGACTACTGATTTTCGAACCAGCAGAAAGTTCCTCTGCTGACTCATTTGCTTTGTCTTTTTCAGTGGCTTTGTGCGCACTGCCATGAGGTTTTTCTCTTCTTCGATGTCGATTGCTTCGACATTGACATCATTAGCGTCGTTAGTAATTTCGACGCGTGATGAGCATGATCTGGAAATGGTTTTGCTCGTGCGAGTCCACCCTCCCTTAACTAGAGGATTCCTTTAATTTGGTGGGTATGCGTTGTAGACGCATGCACCGATTGACGAATTCGACCATCGGTAAAAACATGCTTCAATTCGGATACGA
This sequence comes from Bremia lactucae, assembly GCF_004359215.1. NCBI lineage: Eukaryota > Oomycota > Peronosporomycetes > Peronosporales > Peronosporaceae > Bremia > Bremia lactucae. Next base: position 1,059,535 of record NW_027152062.1, on the reverse strand, counting down.
TTGGACGTAACCTCGAAGTATGTCTTCGAGAACGCGATTTACGCGTTCCGTCTGACGATGTGTCCCTGGATGATCAGAAGTTGACATCGTCAGCCGTGTTCCGAGAGATCGGAACACGAATTGCCAAAACTCCGCCCTGAACCGTGGGTCCCTATCGGAGACCAATTCACGGGGTAAACCGTGGAGTCTGAATACCGTGTTGATAAACACAAGGGCATAACCCGGAGCCGTGATTGACGCTGGTACTGCAGCAAAATGTACCATCTAGCTAAATTTGTCTACAAAGAAACGAGGATTTCATCGTTTTTGTGATCGTCTTCAGGATATTCGAAGCTGAAGTCCATAGATACGGACTGCCAACATTCTGCCAGAAGTGGTAGAGGTTGGAGAGGTGCACAAAAAGAAGCGCTAGGCTCCACCTATTGGCACGCCTCGCGAGCACGAATGTACTTGCGCACGAACTGATACTGGCGGGGCCAGTAAAACTCGCGACTTACTGTGAGATAAGTGTTCTCGCGCTCTTGATGCTCACTTGCTGGTGCACCGTGACACTTATACATGGTGCGCAAGCGCAAATCATTGTGAGATAAGCCGACGACAAGTGAAGTGTATCCGGCAACGGCTGTATAGTACAGTAAGCTGTTGCGTGTTGTGAATCGATCGAATGACGATCGATGTAAAGCCGGTAAATCTAAAATTATTTGTAGGATGGTTTTATTAGATGATTTATTAAACACAGAAGGTCTTTATCTTCCGTGTAGGCTTTTTTATGTCATCAAACAAAGTTGACGACGGAACACTTGAAATGAGTGTTTCAACAGCGGGATTATTTCCACTGTTGGAGCGCGCAGCCGGCTCGAAATCGGGTCGGCGTGATAACGCATCAGTGACGACATCAAGTTGTCCTGGTTTATACTCCATGGAGAAATTATACTCCGCAAAAAAGGATAGCCACCTCGCCATTCTTTGCGAGAGGTGTGGGCTATTTACGGCCGTGCGTAATGACGCATGATTCGTATATACGATGAACGGTCTATATCCGAGGAGATAGACCCTAAATTTAGGCAGTGCATTTCATGGCAAGGAGTTCCTTGTCATGCACTGGGTAATTGCGTTCAGCTGGTTGCAGCTGACGCGATTGGTAACAGACGACGCGCTCTGCGCCATCTGTATCGTATTGCATTAACGCAGAGCCGATTGCGAAATCGCTGGCGTCACAGACCACATGGAATGGTCTGTCTTGATCTGCAATCGCCAAGATGGGCTATTGCATCAGGCTTTGCTTGATTCTTTTAAAGGAATGCTGACAATCCGCGTTCCATAGCTAATTCTTGTTTTTTTCATGAGACGAGAGAGATAAACTGTCATCTCGGCATAATTGCGGGAGTACTTGTGCAAGTACGCCGCTAATCCCAGGAACTTCTAAGTCCGCTGACATCGGAACTGGCCAGTCGGTAATTGTCACGTGGCACTACGACTTGTACTGCTTCAGTACAAGTCCACGTCGCACTGCTTCAGTTGCGAGTGGTGCCTTACGTTATATCACGTACACTAGTACGTGCAGAAGAAGACTTCTCTTTTTAAGGTAACTAGCTTAAAGAGGGTAAAATGAAAACTGTATTAATATAATTAAGTATCTCTTCTTTCTATCTGTTAACTTCTAACTTAATTATAAACTAATACTAAACATGCAATTGAATACTTATCTTATCTTATCTGTCTCTCTCTTTTGTTTACATCTACAGTTGATTAGTCTGCGGGATAAATATATATAACGGCCTATACCTATTTATGAATAAGATTTCTGAACATTACTATTTAAAGTAATATCCTCCAAATATTATCTACTTTTTGGATAATGTATTAATTAACAATCTTTAAGTGTTAATTTCATGTAACGATACACCCCGTTACAGTAATTGCCTTGATCTTTCGGGATCAGGGAGCACGCCGTGTTTACCAACGATGCACCCAAGAAGTGGTATTCGCTTGTAGCGAATATTCACTTCTTGAGATTTGCGTACAACTTATGCTTTCGCATAAGTGTTAGAATTTGACGAACACGAATTTTACGAACTTTCACATCCGTCTTTCCGTCCGTGGCCCCGCTATGGAAAAATACATATTCAAAATAACGCGGCGCAGATTCTCGAACCGGTCTCAACAGATTTGTAAAGCATCTGTGATGTTGAAGGGGCGTTTCTAAGCCCCTGTGGCATTACTAGCCATTCCCAGAGCAGCCCACTGGGTGTAACGGGCTAAAGTTGCCCCTATGTTACACAGTCCCCGTTAAGTACACTTGGTGTACTAGTAATTAGACCCAACACTCGGGTGTGGTGCACATTTGTGACCAACCCTTGTGGATGTGATGCACATGGGTGCATTCACATTAGGAGGGATGACGCCCAGCGTCATCAGTTACGCGAGGAATCTATAAAGATACGCTCGCAATACATATTAAATGATATCTATAAAGGTATCATTTTAATTGGTAAAAAAATAGGTATTTGTATTTAACTCTATTAAATATAAATCAGTCTGAAAACTTCTTCCTACTTGGTAAGTGCGCACGAGGAGACGGATTACCGCTCCCGTGACGACACTCAACCAGAGTTCTTAGTGTGTTGGGTGAGGTCGCAAACCTGCCCACCACAACTACCTCACTGTACGCAAGAGAAGCAGGTTTCACCGCTTCCCCGCTGTGCTAGGGTGTGTGCCTAAGTAGAGCGTGGCCGCATTACGACGTGCCCGCCTACACTTGGTAGCACTTGAAATCCTTCCCACGACCCGCATCTCTGCGTGTGTACGTGAGGATGAGCCTCAATATTGATTGGGCTCATTTTCCCCACCTCTCCGAACATCATCGGGAGGTGGCAGGGCTAATGGCGCAGGGACTTGGTGAACAAGCCCTGGCCAGGCTCCTGGGTAGTCCTCCTGAGCAACATGTTGCTCAGTTGGAGCAGTTTGAGGCATTCGTGCTCGGACAGCGGAGGGCCGCGTCCGAGGCACAGAGCCATGCTGCGGCGGAGTCCGTCACTCAGACTCAGGATGAGCTGAGGCATGAGCAGGCTCGGAGCGAGGCTCTCAACAGGACTGTTGAGATGCTCTCTGCCCGGCCGCATCAGCCGAGGCCCATTCGGATGGACCCGCCCAAGTTCGATGGAACTGCGGCGCACACGATTGTCCACTGGCTTTTAGCCGTGGAGCAATGTGGTGTCGCCCAGCTCATCGAGGACGACAGCCGGATGGTGTCGTACGCTATGTCGCATCTGCGCGGTAAGGCCTCAGAGTGGGCTTACTCGGCGCTTATGGCGGACAGAAAAGCGTTCCCCTCATGGGCGATCTTTAAGGATAAGATTCGCGCCATGTACCAGCCGCCGAACAACGAAGTGTTGCTTCAGGCGCGCTTCTTTGGGGCGCGACAGGCGAAGCGATCTCTGCAAGAGTATGTGCAAGAGATGCGCTCGCTGTCCGCATCCATAACCGTAGGTCCGATTCCGGAGCACATTAAGGTGCCCACGTTTATGAACGGACTACGGCATGGCCCATCGCGACAGGCCCTTTTCAGAAAGGTGCCGTCGACGATGGAAGAGGCAATCCAAATTGCCTTAGTTGAGGAGCAATCCTACAACAGTGCCTCGGCGACAGCTTGGTATAAGCCGTCGGCCGAGAGGACAGATGCCACTCCTATGGAGTTGGGCAATGCAGACGTGGTCTGTTTTAAATGCGGCAAGCGCGGCCATATGATGGCTCGCTGCTATGCCAGGGTCCCTGCTGGGGCAAAAATGCCCAGCAAGAGGACTCCCTTCCCAAAGGGCGATGGCAAGAACCAGCGTGCGAGACGCATGAGTTCTGC